>NC_091214.1:28654760-28718670 GCF_040958095.1 Procambarus clarkii
ATATACATTCGTGTCATTTATTTGAACAAAGTCATTACTGATTAATTTTGGCGTTTAGTTAATTTTCCCTTTTATTAATTTTTGAGTTTATTAAATTTCTCATTACATGGTGTATAGGAAGTTCCCTGAGTTTTCCCCCATGACATCCTATTTTAAAGTTGCCCTTTTGATACTAAGCATTGACAAGAGTTTCTATAAATTTTTCTAAGTATTAATTCCCAAGGTGTCCCACCTCCTCCGAGTTCATAGTTATTGGTCATTTTTCCGTCCCTGGGAGAGCAGTAAATGCCATCACAGACAGTCAACAGACAGGAGGTGGTGGCAGTCAAGGAAGGTTTTATTAATATCAAAGTAATAACAACAATTGTAGTTTCCTCTTTTAAATAATTCAGTTTAACATTGAGCTGGTGAGTTCAGTGAAGGTCAAGGTGAGCCTGATAAGCTGTGCTAAGCTGGGGGTTTAGTTGAGGTCACAAGCTGGTGCTACAGTCTGGTGTTATAAACACAAACGCACAGGTTGGCTGCACTGACTCTAACACACAAACGCACAGGTTGGCTGAACTGACACTAACACACAAACGCACAGTTTGGCTGCACTGACACTAACACACAAACGCACAGGTTGGCTGCACTGACACTAACACACAAACGCACAGGTTGGCTGCACTGACACTAACACACAAACGCACAGGTTGGCTGCACTGATGGTAACACTTCAGTACAGCCAGCACCAAAGAAAACTGCTATCGAGGCTTCACCACGTGTTTCTTCCAGAAAGACAGTAAACGTAATGGACCTAGAGAAGACAGCGCCAGTCACACACCAGCCAGCGTCAGACACTGTACCTCTCTCCACAGCCCAGCCACAGGACAACAGTATGAGACAGGAGAGGACACCAACAGTCACACACCAGCCAGTGTCAGACAATGTACCTCTCTCCACAGCCCAGCCACAGGACAACAGTATGAGACAGGAGAGGACACCAACAGTCACACACCAGACAGTGTCAGACAATGTACCTCTCTCCACAGCCCAGCCACAGGACAACAGTATGAGACAGGAGAGGACACCAACAGTCACACACCAGACAGTGTCAGACAATGTACCTCTCTCCACAGCCCAGCCACAGGACAACAGTATGAGACAGGAGAGGACACCAACAGTCACACACCAGCCAGTGTCAGACAATGTTCCTCTCTCCACAGCCCAGCCACAGGACAACAGTATGAGACAGGAGAGGACACCAACAGTCACACACCAGACATCGCCAGGCTCTGCACATCTTCCAAAATTCAAGATCATGCAGACAGACCACTTACCTACAGCATATGGAGTAGTAACGGCAATGGAAAAGGAACAACCAGAGTTCAAACTTTCCATCACAGTCAACCTGAAAGGACAAATAATAATGACACCACGAGACCAACAGACTGCAAATTACTTAGAAAAATATAAGTCCTGCAAGGGGAACCTGTATGCTTGGAAAAGCTGGACCCTTCAGAATCACGCACACGAGGCGTGCGTTTGGGATACCTAATCAACTTTCCCCTGGATCCAGTACTAGAACACAAGCAAATCCTGAATGCGGAACGATGCCGCACAAAAGTAAACAAGGCAGCGACACGTCAGGTTCTGGTGACCGTCATGGGACATGTGCCAGAAACATTCAATCTTGGAAATTGGGGAATATACCGACAGAGACCATACGTCCCAGAACCCCTGCGCTGCTTCAGGTGTCAGAAATACGGCCACCATCAATCACGCTGCACCGGACAGGAGAGATGCGGAGTGTGCAGCCTGAGACATCCAACCAAAGACTGTATAGCCAAGTATAAGGCAAACCAGACCACAACAGCCAAATGTTCAAATTGTGGAGGCACACATCATGCCTGGAGCACAACCTGCTCTACACGGAAAGAAAAAGTGCAGACAGCTCAGGCCAGGATAAACACAGAGACCAGCACCACATACACCAACACCAACGTCTGGAACACTCGTGCACAGCCACAGCAGAGGCCCACTCTCACAGAACAAAATTTCTCGAATCTATCAACTCCAAATCAGAAAATATACAAAAATGCTGCAGAAATACAACAAAAGTAAAAAAGCAAAAATCTATTACTTTCGGAAACAACACAACAAATTTACAGTTTTACCGAGGTCCAGCTGAAAAGTATTGTGAAGATCATGGCAGAGACCATTATCAATTGCTCACACATGAACAACCAGTGCAGTACGATTTGCAGCGACACGACTTGCGAGGGGGAGAATATAGACGTCGTTTCCGAAGAGGAGTTCTACTAGAACAGGCAACACCAACCGAAACCGTCGTCTGGCCATTACCAATACTGCAGTGGAACATACAAAGTCTTGGAAATAAAAACCACACACTTCAGGAAGCTGCAACCGGTTCGAAAGCAGATTTAATAATTTTGGAAGAAACTCTTTTCCCATCCACGAAATCCTTCAGATTAGCTGGAAATCTGCACTATATTATACCATATGAACAAGGTGAGACAATGAGGGTTAATGACCCTGGTCAGAAACACCATACCCAGCAAGAAAATAGACCTAGTTTCATGTGGGGATGGAATAGAGGTATTAGCAGTAACAGTGAATATGGCTAATATTGAGCTCCTCATATACAGCGTTTACAAGCCCCCTAGACGTAAACTAGAAGCAGAGATAGTGCTTGCCTTGGCCACGCACGAAAATGTAACTATTGCTGGGGATTTTATTGCTCATCATCAAGAGTTAGGTGCGACTGGGCCAGCCAATGCAGATGGCGCCATTTAGCTGCAGCTCTGCGAGAAGTACCTGAAATTACATTTTTTAATGCTGGGGAACCCACTCACATTCAAGGAGGTTCCCTTGATCTTACTTTAATCTCAACAGCACTCAAGCATCAGCGAAGTGGGAAGTAGACCCGGTGATCACCAGTGACCACTATGCTACTGTCACAACACTAAACATAGAACGTCCTCCTACACCACCTGCATAACCCAGGTGGAATTTAAAAAAGTCAACTGGAATATATACCAAGAGGAACTTGAAAAATGGTATGCAACATACACACCACCTGAGGATTTGAACATACACCAGACCAATCTGCAGGAAGCCATTGCAGCTGCTGCAAACAAAGCTATTCCAATCAATCATTATCACAGGAATCACAAAACCAAAGAACTATTGGTTCTATAGTAGGAAGTTAAAGAACAAAACCAGAGTCAACATCTTCAGAAAACAGAACAGAAAAGAGAAACCTCACACCAGAAGGAAGAACTCTGCTAAGAGCGGTGATATCTGAAGCAAGACGAGTTTCTAGAGAGGTAAAGGAGGCAAGATGGTTTGAGTGGTGTCAAACTCTAAATGAACATAGTAGTCTTGGCAAGATATGGGGATAGATTAAAACTATATCAGGTCGACCAGCACGACCACAGGCATGTATTCAACCATTGCAGGAGGCTGAGAGACTTGCTCTCCAATTTGCAGAACGAGCGGCTTCATATCAGCTTCCTGCAATGGTCCGAAGGCAGCAAGAATATTTAAAACAAGAGAGGTTGACAGTCATTCATGAGGGCATAGCTATAAATGATGAATGTGACTGTCCCTTCACCAAACAAGAACTAATCAGAGCCAAAAAGGTGGTAAGGACACTGCACCAGGTGCTGATAACATTACATACTCAATGGTCACACACGCAGGTCCTGCTGGAGAACAAGGAATATTGGACGTTATCAATGCATCTTGGCAGCAAGGCAAACTACCGACCTCTTGGAAGAAAGCAGACATCATACCGATTCCAAAGCCGATAGAACCTGGCAATTACAGACCCATTTAATTAGCATGCATTAGTAAAACTGCAGAATGGATGGTCTTAAATAGGCTACTGTAGAAGACTGAAGACCTGCATAAACACATAATTGGCTTCACTGGAGGAGTAGGTACTGCCAACTGCATAGCAACATTACTAGGAACAGTTAACTCAGGTCCAGCTATAGTGATCTTCCTTGATCTAGAAAAAGCATTCGAACTTGCAAACCCACAAGCAATTTTACACACCTTAGTAAAAAAGGTGTAAAGGGAAATATGCTAAGATGGATTTAAGATTACATAAGTCACAGGTGTGCCAGAGTAAAGTTAAAAGGACAAGTATCGGACTACCACTTGCATGAGAATGAGACTCCACATTGAGGAGTCCTCAGTCCTAATCTTTTAACATCCTTATGGAAAAACCTCATTACCATGACATTTACAGAAGGGGTTACATTGCTAAGCTATGCTGATGATATAGCATTAGTCATTACAGGTCCTTCACTTCTAAATAAAGCACAAGGGGGCGTTAGATAAAGTAACATCTGAATGCCGCCTTTTAGGGCAAAAAATATCTGCACAGAAGTCTAAGACAATGAGACTAGGCGACAACACTCCAGACAGGCACCTACACATTCAAGACATTAACCTTCAGTGGGTTACACAACATCAATATCTCAGAGTGTGGATAGATTCTAAAATCACGTTCAACAAGCAAATTCACTATCTGAAGGAGAAAGCAAATTCACGACTGAATATAATGCAGCCGTGAAAAGCCATCACAGGGCCTCGTCTAGGAGCGGGACACACAGTGTTAAGAATGTTTTACATACACACCGTTCGTTCCCTGGTTGATTATGCAGCACCTGCCTTACTCACTCTTTCTCCTGGTCAGTGGGCAAACGTTGAGGTTATTCAAAATTATGCAATTCGAGTCATAACAGGGGTTCCCAGAAAGATTAAAATACTGAACAATGACCAATAACCAAGCTAACGTTGATTGAAATAAGGGTAAAATGGATTGCTACATACAGACATGCTGACCAAGATATTGACTAGATCTAAAATCAGTTCACTTAAATATATAATTACTGGAGCACTAACTAGGGACAGAAGAGCCTCCAATAGCAACAGGTGGACCCATTGTGCGATAAACACCATCAATACATTCGATATAACAAATATAGTCACTGAGAAGGGTGTCGACGAAATACATGCAAAGTGAGTGTTTGCATTAATGATATGGTATTTTTAATCAGATGGATGTTGTCACGTATGTGTTCTTGTTGCCGGGTTTCAATGACAGTTCTCGAATCTGTATGTATGATAACATGTTGTCGGTGTTCAGCTAGAGCATGTTACAAAGCCTTTTGAATGGCTAGCATCTCTGTTATAAGCACAGATGCATATAGAAGGAAACTTGGCATCTGACAGCTTCACATACTTCACAGATGGATCAGTAGACCAGAAGAGACAAGAAACTGGAACTGCAGTTAAGGCAGGAAATTCTGTAAATAGTTGGAGACTCTCAAATGGGTGTTCGACTTTACAAACAGAGATGCTAGCCATTCAAAAGGTTTTGGAACATGCTCTTGCTGAACACCGACAACATGTTATCATACATACAGATTCAAGAACAGCCATTGAAACCCGGCAACAAGAACACATACGTGACAACATCCATCTGATCAAAAATACCATATCATTAATGCAAACACTCTAATGACAAGGCCGTCGGGTACATATCAAATAGTGTGCCAAGTCATGTGGGAATAATAGGAAATGACATTGCAAATAAAGCTGCAAAACTTGCAATTATGAGAAGAAATGCAGACGTTCACATACCACACTCTATCACAAATTAAGAAAGAAATTAGAAATAGAATAATGCAAAAGATGTACAATGACCACAACACAGCAGTTGCAACATCAGGATCTGCGGGTTGGTACAAGAAATCAACCAGCTACGAACCACTTAGTTTGATGCAAGGGAGCAGTAGAACAACAGAAGTACTTACATCGCATCATGCTTGGATACACATGTATTTGGGAAATAGGCTTACAGGTGGTGGCAGATGAGAGGAAATGTCAGTACTGTGGAGAAATGCCCGACAGACCACTGGAACATTATCTAACACAGTGCACAGTTACAGCCACAACAGACCACTGGAACATTATCTAACACAGTGCACAGTTACAAACCCATTAACATTTCAACTTCGATTCAATAGAGCAGAAGAAGTTGTTAAACACGTGGGACAAAATCTTACTGAAGCGACCATACGAGTCATAAATACTCACACTCCGCCAAAGTAAAACAGAAACAAGCAACACTTAGTGGGCCAGCCAGAGGTTTAGGGCCCGCACAGTGGGCCAGCCAGAGGCTTAGGGCCCGTACAGTGGGCCAGCCAGAGGCTTAGGGCCCGCATAGTGGGCCAGCCAGAGGCTTAGGGCCCGCACAGTGGGCCAGCCAGAGGCTTAGGGCCCGCACAGTGGGCCAGCCAGAGGCTTAGGGCCCGCATAGTGGGCCAGCCAGAGGCTTAGGGCCCGCACAGTGGGCCAGCCAGAGGCTTAGGGCCCGCACAGTGGGCCAGCCAGAGGCTTAGGGCCCGCACAGTGGGCCAGCCAGAGGCTTAGGGCCCGCACAGTGGGCCAGCCAGAGGCTTAGGGCCCGCACAGTGGGCCAGCCAGAGGCTTAGGGCCCGCACAGTGGGCCAGCCAGAGGCTTAAGGCCCGCACAGTGGGCCAGCCAGAGGCTTAGGGCCCGCATAGTGGGCCAGCCAGAGGCTTAGGGCCCGCACAGTGGGCCAGCCAGAGGTTTAGGGCCCGCACAGTGGGCCAGCCAGAGGCTTAGGGCCCACACAGTGGGCCAGCCAGAAGCTTAGGGCCCGCACAGTGGGCCAGCCATAGACTTGGGGCCTGCACTGTGGGCCAGCCATAGACTTGGGGCCTGCAGAGTGGGCCAGCCATAGACTTGGGGCCTGCACTGTGGGCCAGCCATAGACTTGGGGCCTGCACTGTGGGCCAGCCATAGATTTGGGGCCTGCACTGTGGGCCAGCCATAGACTTGGGGCCTGCACAGTGGGCCAGCCATAGACTTGGGGCCTGCACTGTGGGCCAGCCAGAGGCTTAGGGCCCGCACAGTGGGCCAGTCAGAGGCTTAGGGCCCGCACAGTGGGCCAGCCAGAGGCTTAGGGCCCGCACAGTGGGCCAGCCAGAGGTTTGGGCCCGCACAGTGGGCCAGCCAGAGGTTTAGGGCCCGCTCAGTGGGCCAGCCAGAGGTTTAGGGCCCGCACAGTGGGCCAGCCAGAGACTTAGGGCCCGCACAGTGGGCCAGCCAGAGGTTTAGGGCCCGCACAGTGGGCCAGCCAGAGGTTTAGGGCCCGCACAGTGGGCCAGCCAGAGACTTAGGGCCCGCACAGTGGGCCAGCCAGAGGTTTAGGGCCCGCACAGTGGGCCAGCCAGAGGTTTAGGGCCCGCACAGTGGGCCAGCCAGAGGGCTTAGGGCCCGCACAGTGGGCCAGCCAGAGGTTTAGGGCCCGCACAGTGGGCCAGTCAGAGGCTTAGGGCCCGCACTGTGGGCCAGCCAGAGGCTTAGGGACCGCATAGTGGGCCAGCCAGAGGTTTAGGGCCCGCACAGTGGGCCAGCCAGAGGTTTAGGGCCCGCACAGTGGGCCAGCCAGAGGCTTAGGGCCCGCACAGTGGGCCAGCCAGAGACTTAGGGCCCGCACAGTGGGCCAGCCAGAGGTTTAGGGCCCGCACAGTGGGCCAGCCAGAGGTTTAGGGCCCGCACAGTGGGCCAGCCAGAGGCTTAGGGCCCGCACAGTGGGCCAGCCAGAGGCTTAGGGCCCGCACAGTGGGCCAACCAGAGGCTTAGGGCCCGCACAGTGGGCCAGCCAGAGGTTTAGGGCCCGCACAGTGGGCCAGCCAGAGGCTTAGGGCCTGCACAGTGGGCCAGCCAGAGGTTTAGGGCCCGCACAGTGGGCCAGCCAGAGGTTTAGGGCCCGCACAGTGGGCCAGCAAGAAGTTTAGGGCCCGCACAGTGGGCCAGCCAGAGGTTTAGGGCCCGCACAGTGGGCCAGCCAGAGGTTTAGGGCCCGGACAGTGGGCCAGCCAGAGGTTTAGGGCCCGCACAGTGGGCCAGCCAGAGGTTTAGGGCCCGCACAGTGGGCCAGCCAGAGGCTTAGGGCCCGCACAGTGGGCCAGCCAGAGGTTTAGGGCCCGCACAGTGGGCCAGCCAGAGGTTTAGGGCCCGCACAGTGGGCCAGCCAGAGGCTTAGGGCCCGCACAGTGGGCCAGCCAGAGGTTTAGGGCCCGCACAGTGGGCCAGCCAGAGGCTTAGGGCCCGCACAGTGGGCCAGCCAGAGGTTTAGGGCCCGCACAGTGGGCCAGCCAGAGGTTTAGGGCCCGCACAGTGGGCCAGCCTGAGGCTTAGGGCCCGCACAGTGGGCCAGCCAGAGGTTTAGGGCCCGCACAGTGGGCCAGCCAGAGGCTTAGGGCCCGCACAGTGGGCCAGCCAGAGGTTTAGGGCCCGCACAGTGGGCCAGCCAGAGGTTTAGGGCCCGCAAAGTGGGCCAGCCAGAGGTTTAGGGCCCGCACAGTGGGCCAGCCAGAGGCTTAGGGCCCGCACAGTGGGCCAGCAAGAGATTTAGGGACCGCACAGTGGCCCAGCCAGAGGCTTAGGGCCCGCACAGTGGGCCAACCAGAGGCTTAGGGCCCGCACAGTGGGCCAGCCAGAGCTGGGACCGCACAGTGGGCCAGCCAGAGGCTTAGGGCCCACACAGTGGGCCAGCCAGAGGCTTAGGGCCCACACAGTGGGCCAGCCAGAGGCTTAGGGCCCGCACAGTGGGCCAGCCAGAGGCTTAGGGACCGCACAGTGGGCCAGCCAGAGGCTTAGGGCCCACACAGTGGGCCAGCCAGAGGCTTAGGGCCCGCACAGTGGGCCAGCCAGAGGCTTAGGGCCCGCACAGTGGGCCAGCCAGAGGTTTAGGGCCCGCACAGTGGGCCAGCCAGAGGCTTAGGGCCCGCACAGTGGGCCAGCCAGAGGTTTAGGGCCCGCACAGTGGGCCAGCCAGAGGCTTTGGGCCCGCACAGTGGGCCAGCCAGAGGTTTAGGGCCCGCACAGTGGGCCAGCCAGAGGTTTAGGGCCCGCACAGTGGGCCAGCCAGAGGCTTAGGGCCCGCACAGTGGGCCAGCCAGAGACTAAGGGCCCGCACAGTGGGCCAGCCAGAGGTTTAGGGCCCGCACAGTGGACCAGCCAGAGGCTTAGGGCCCGCACAGTGGGCCAGCCAGAGGTTTAGGGCCCGCACAGTGGACCAGCCAGAGGCTTAGGGCCCGCACAGTGGGCCAGCCAGAGGTTTAGGGCCCGCACAGTGGGCCAGCCAGAGGTTTAGGGCCCGCACAGTGGGCCAGCCAGAGGCTTAGGGCCCGCACAGTGCGCCAGCCAGAGGTTTAGGGCCCGCACAGTGGGCCAGGCAGAGGTTTAGGGCCCGCACAGTGGGCCAGCCAGAGGCTTAGGGACCGCACAGTGGGCCAGCCAGAGGCTTAGGGCCCGCACAGTGGGCCAGCCAGAGGCTTAGGGCCCGCACAGTGGCCCAGCCAGAGGTTTAGGGCCCGCACAGTGGGCCAGCTAGAGGTTTAGGGCCCGCACAGTGGGCCAGCCAGAGGTTTAGGGCCCGCACAGTGGGCCAGCCAGAGGTTTAGGGCCCGCACAGTGGGCGAGCTAGAGGTTTAGGGCCCGCACAGTGGGCCAGCCAGAGGTTTAGGGCCCGCACAGTGGGCCAGCCAGAGGTTTAGGGCCCGAACAGTGGGCCAGCCAGAGGCTTAGGGCCCGCACAGTGGGCCAGCCAGAGGTTTAGGGCCCGCACAGTGGGCCAGCCAGAGGTTTAGGGCCCGCACAGTGGGCCAGTCAGAGGTTTAGGGCCCGCACAGTGGGCCAGGCAGAGGTTTAGGGCCCGCACAGTGGGCCAGCCAGAGGCTTAGGGACCGCACAGTGGGCCAGCCAGAGGCTTAGGGCCCGCACAGTGGGCCAGCCAGAGGCTTAGGGCCCGCACAGTGGCCCAGCCAGAGGTTAGGGCCCGCACAGTGGGCCAGCTAGAGGTTTAGGGCCCGCACAGTGGGCCAGCCAGAGGTTTAGGGCCCGCACAGTGGGCCAGCCAGAGGTTTAGGGCCCGCACAGTGGGCGAGCTAGAGGTTTAGGGCCCGCACAGTGGGCCAGCCAGAGGTTTAGGGCCCGCACAGTGGGCCAGCCAGAGGTTTAGGGCCCGAACAGTGGGCCAGCCAGAGGCTTAGGGCCCGCACAGTGGGCCAGCCAGAGGTTTAGGGCCCGCACAGTGGGCCAGCCAGAGGTTTAGGGCCCGCACAGTGGGCCAGCCAGAGGCTTAGGGCCCGCACAGTGGGCCAGCCAGAGGCTTAGGGCCCGCATAGTGGGCCAGCCAGAGGCTTAAGGCCCGCACAGTGGGCCAGCCAGAGGCTTAGGGCCCGCACAGTGGGCCAGCCAGAGGCTTAGGGCCCGCACAGTGGGCCAGCCAGAGGCTTAGGGCCCGCACAGTGGGCCAGCCAGAGGCTTAGGGCAAGCACAGTGGGCCAGCCAGAGGCTTAGGGCCCGCACAGTGGGCCAGCCAGAGGCTTAAGGCCCGCACAGTGGGCCAGCCAGAGGCTTAGGGCCCGCATAGTGGGCCAGCCAGAGGCTTAGGGCCCGCACAGTGGGCCAGCCAGAGGCTTAGGGCCCGCACAGTGGGCCAGCCAGAGGCTTAGGGCCCGCACAGTGGGCCAGCCAGAAGCTTAGGGCCCGCACAGTGGGCCAGCCATAGACTTGGGGCCTGCACTGTGGGCCAGCCATAGACTTGGGGCCTGCAGAGTGGGCCAGCCATAGACTTGGGGCCTGCACTGTGGGCCAGCCATAGACTTGGGGCCTGCACTGTGGGCCAGCCATAGATTTGGGGCCTGCACTGTGGGCCAGCCATAGACTTGGGGCCTGCACAGTGGGCCAGCCATAGACTTGGGGCCTGCACTGTGGGCCAGCCAGAGGCTTAGGGCCCGCACAGTGGGCCAGTCAGAGGCTTAGGGCCCGCACAGTGGGCCAGCCAGAGGCTTAGGGCCCGCACAGTGGGCCAGCCAGAGGTTTGGGCCCGCACAGTGGGCCAGCCAGAGGTTTAGGGCCCGCACAGTGGGCCAGCCAGAGGTTTAGGGCCCGCACAGTGGGCCAGCCAGAGACTTAGGGCCCGCACAGTGGGCCAGCCAGAGGTTTAGAGCCCGCACAGTGGGCCAGCCAGAGACTTAGGGCCCGCACAGTGGGCCAGCCAGAGGTTTAGGGCCCGCACAGTGGGCCAGCCAGAGGTTTAGGGCCCGCACAGTAGGCCAGCCAGAGGGTTTAGGGCCCGCACAGTGGGCCAGCCAGAGGTTTAGGGCCCGCACAGTGGGCCAGTCAGAGGCTTAGGGCCCGCACTGTGGGCCAGCCAGAGGCTTAGGGACCGCATAGTGGGCCAGCCAGAGGTTTAGGGCCCGCACAGTGGGCCAGCCAGAGGTTTAGGGCCCGCACAGTGGGCCAGCCAGAGGCTTAGGGCCCGCACAGTGGGCCAGCCAGAGGTTTAGGGCCCGCACAGTGGGCCAGCCAGAGGCTTTGGGCCCGCACAGTGGGCCAGCCAGAGGTTTAGGGCCCGCACAGTGGGCCAGCCAGAGGTTTAGGGCCCGCACAGTGGGCCAGCCAGAGGCTTAGGGCCCGCACAGTGGGCCAGCCAGAGACTTAGGGCCCGCACAGTGGGCCAGCCAGAGGTTTAGGGCCCGCACAGTGGACCAGCCAGAGGCTTAGGGCCCGCACAGTGGGCCAGCCAGAGGTTTAGGGCCCGCACAGTGGACCAGCCAGAGGCTTAGGGCCCGCACAGTGGGCCAGCCAGAGGTTTAGGGCCCGCACAGTGGGCCAGCCAGAGGTTTAGGCCCGCACAGTGGGCCAGCCAGAGGCTTAGGGCCCGCACAGTGCGCCAGCCAGAGGTTTAGGGCCCGCACAGTGGGCCAGGCAGAGGTTTAGGGCCCGAACAGTGGGCCAGCCAGAGGCTTAGGGACCGCACAGTGGGCCAGCCAGAGGCTTAGGGCCCGCACAGTGGGCCAGCCAGAGGCTTAGGGCCCGCACAGTGGCCCAGCCAGAGGTTTAGGGCCCGCACAGTGGGCCAGCTAGAGGTTTAGGGCCCGCACAGTGGGCCAGCCAGAGGTTTAGGGCCCGCACAGTGGGCCAGCCAGAGGTTTAGGGCCCGCACAGTGGGCGAGCTAGAGGTTTAGGGCCCGCACAGTGGGCCAGCCAGAGGTTTAGGGCCCGCACAGTGGGCCAGCCAGAGGTTTAGGGCCCGAACAGTGGGCCAGCCAGAGGCTTAGGGCCCGCACAGTGGGCCAGCCAGAGGTTTAGGGCCCGCACAGTGGGCCAGCCAGAGGTTTAGGGCCCGCACAGTGGGCCAGCCAGAGGCTTAGGGCCCGCACAGTGGGCCAGCCAGAGGCTTAGGGCCCGCACAGTGGGCCAGCCAGAGACTTAGGGCCCGCACAGTGGGCCAGCCAGAGGTTTAGGGCCCGCACAGTGGGCCAGCCAGAGGTTTAGGGCCCGCACAGTGGGCCAGCCAGAGGCTTAGGGCCCGCACAGTGGGCCAGCCAGAGGCTTAGGGCCCGCACAGTGGGCCAACCAGAGGCTTAGGGCCCGCACAGTGGGCCAGCCAGAGGTTTAGGGCCCGCACAGTGGGCCAGCCAGAGGCTTAGGGCCTGCACAGTGGGCCAGCCAGAGGTTTAGGGCCCGCACAGTGGGCCAGCCAGAGGTTTAGGGCCCGCACAGTGGGCCAGCAAGAAGTTTAGGGCCCGCACAGTGGGCCAGCCAGAGGTTTAGGGCCCGCACAGTGGGCCAGCCAGAGGTTTAGGGCCCGGACAGTGGGCCAGCCAGAGGTTTAGGGCCCGCACAGTGGGCCAGCCAGAGGTTTAGGGCCCGCACAGTGGGCCAGCCAGAGGCTTAGGGCCCGCACAGTGGGCCAGCCAGAGGTTTAGGGCCCGCACAGTGGGCCAGCCAGAGGTTTAGGGCCCGCACAGTGGGCCAGCCAGAGGCTTAGGGCCCGCACAGTGGGCCAGCCAGAGGTTTAGGGCCCGCACAGTGGGCCAGCCAGAGGTTTAGGGCCCGCACAGTGGGCCAGCCTGAGGCTTAGGGCCCGCACAGTGGGCCAGCCAGAGGTTTAGGGCCCGCACAGTGGGCCAGCCAGAGGCTTAGGGCCCGCACAGTGGGCCAGCCAGAGGTTTAGGGCCCGCACAGTGGGCCAGCCAGAGGTTTAGGGCCCGCACAGTGGGCCAGCCAGAGGTTTAGGGCCCGCACAGTGGGCCAGCCAGAGGCTTAGGGCCCGCACAGTGGGCCAGCAAGAGATTTAGGGACCGCACAGTGGCCCAGCCAGAGGCTTAGGGCCCGCACAGTCGGCCAACCAGAGGCTTAGGGCCCGCACAGTGGGCCAGCCAGAGGTTTAGGGACCGCACAGTGGGCCAGCCAGAGGCTTAGGGCCCACACAGTGGGCCAGCCAGAGGCTTAGGGCCCACACAGTGGGCCAGCCAGAGGCTTAGGGCCCGCACAGTGGGCCAGCCAGAGGCTTAGGGCCCACACAGTGGGCCAGCCAGAGGCTTAGGGCCCACACAGTGGGCCAGCCAGAGGCTTAGGGACCGCACAGTGGGCCAGCCAGAGGCTTAGGGCCCACACAGTGGGCCAGCCAGAGGCTTAGGGCCCGCACAGTGGGCCAGCCAGAGGCTTAGGGCCCGCACAGTGGGCCAGCCAGAGGTTTAGGGCCCGCACAGTGGGCCAGCCAGAGGCTTAGGGCCCGCACAGTGGGCCAGCCAGAGGTTTAGGGCCCGCACAGTGGGCCAGCCAGAGGCTTTGGGCCCGCACAGTGGGCCAGCCAGAGGTTTAGGGCCCGCACAGTGGGCCAGCCAGAGGTTTAGGGCCCGCACAGTGGGCCAGCCAGAGGCTTAGGGCCCGCACAGTGGGCCAGCCAGAGACTTAGGGCCCGCACAGTGGGCCCGCCAGAGGTTTAGGGCCCGCACAGTGGACCAGCCAGAGGCTTAGGGCCCGCACAGTGGGCCAGCCAGAGGTTTAGGGCCCGCACAGTGGACCAGCCAGAGGCTTTGGGCCCGCACAGTGGGCCAGCCAGAGGTTTAGGGCCCGCACAGTGGGCCAGCCAGAGGTTTAGGCCCGCACAGTGGGCCAGCCAGAGGCTTAGGGCCCGCACAGTGCGCCAGCCAGAGGTTTAGGGCCCGCACAGTGGGCCAGGCAGAGGTTTAGGGCCCGCACAGTGGGCCAGCCAGAGGTTTAGGGACCGCACAGTGGGCCAGCCAGAGGCTTAGGGCCCGCACAGTGGGCCAGCCAGAGGCTTAGGGCCCGCACAGTGGCCCAGCCAGAGGTTTAGGGCCCGCACAGTGGGCCAGCTAGAGGTTTAGGGCCCGCACAGTGGGCCAGCCAGAGGTTTAGGGCCCGCACAGTGGGCCAGCCAGAGGTTTAGGGCCCGCACAGTGGGCGAGCTAGAGGTTTAGGGCCCGCACAGTGGGCCAGCCAGAGGTTTAGGGCCCGCACAGTGGGCCAGCCAGAGGTTTAGGGCCCGAACAGTGGGCCAGCCAGAGGCTTAGGGCCCGCACAGTGGGCCAGCCAGAGGTTTAGGGCCCGCACAGTGGGCCAGCCAGAGGTTTAGGGCCCGCACAGTGGGCCAGCCAGAGGCTTAGGGCCCGCACAGTGGGCCAGCCAGAGGCTTAGGGCCCGCACAGTGGGCCAGCCAGAGGTTTAGGGCCCGCACAGTGGGCCAGCCAGAGGTTTAGGGCCCGCACAGTGGGCCAGCCAGAGGCTTAGGGCCCGCACAGTGGGCCAGCCAGAGGCTTAGGGCCCGCACTGTGGGCCAGCCAGAGGTTTAGGGCCCGCACAGTGGGCCAGCCAGAGGCTTAGGGCCCGCTCAGTGGGCCAGCCAGAGGTTTAGGGCCCGCACAGTGGGCCAGCCAGAGGCTTTGGGCCCGCACAGTGGGCCAGCCAGAGGTTTAGGGCCCGCACAGTGGGCCAGCCAGAGGTTTAGGGCCCGCACAGTGGGCCAGCCAGAGGCTTAGGGCCCGCACAGTGGGCCAGCCAGAGACTTAGGGCCCGCACAGTGGGCCAGCCAGAGGTTTAGGGCCCGCACAGTGGGCCAGCCAGAGGCTTAGGGCCCGCACAGTGGACCAGCCAGAGACTTAGGGCCCGCACAGTGGGCCAGCCAGAGGTTTAGGGCCCGCACAGTGGACCAGCCAGAGGCTTAGGGCCCGCACAGTGGACCAGCCAGAGGCTTAGGGCCCGCACAGTGGGCCAGCCAGAGGTTTAGGGCCCGCACAGTGGACCAGCCAGAGGCTTAGGGCCCGCACAGTGGGCCAGCCAGAGGTTTAGGGCCCGCACAGTGGGCCAGCCAGAGGTTTAGGGCCCGCACAGTGGGCCAGCCAGAGGCTTAGGGCCCGCACAGTGGGCCAGCCAGAGGTTTAGGGCCCGCACAGTGGGCCAGCCAGAGGTTTAGGGCCCGCACAGTGGGCCAGCCAGAGACTTAGGGCCCGCACAGTGGGCCAGCCAGAGGTTTAGGGCCCGCACAGTGGGCCAGCCAGAGGTTTAGGGCCCGCACAGTGGGCGAGCTAGAGGTTTAGGGCCCGCACAGTGGGCCAGCCAGAGGTTTAGGGCCCGCACAGTGGGCCAGCCAGAGGTTTAGGGCCCGCACAGTTGGCCAGCCAGAGGCTTAGGGCCCGCACAGTGGGCCAGCCAGAGACTTAGGGCCCGCACAGTGGGCTAGCCAGAGGTTTAGGGCCCGCACAGTGGGCCAGCCAGAGGTTTAGGGCCCGCACAGTGGGCCAGCCAGAGGTTTAGGGCCCGCACAGTGGGCCAGCCAGAGACTTAGGGCCCGCACAGTGGGCCAGCCAGAGGTTTAGGGCCCGCACAGTGGGCCACCCAGAGGTTTAGGGCCCGCACAGTGGGCCAGCCAGAGGCTTAGGGCCCGCACAGTGGGCCAGCCAGAGGTTTAGGGCCCGCACAGTGGGCCAGCCAGAGGTTTAGGGCCCGCACAGTGGGCCAGCCAGAGGCTTAGGGCCCGCACAGTGGGCCAGCCAGAGGCTTAGGGCCCGCACAGTGGGCCAGCCAGAGGTTTAGGGCCCGCACAGTGGGCCAGCCAGAGGTTTAGGGCCCGCACAGTGGGCCAGCCATAGGCTTAGGGCCCGCACAGTGGGCCAGCCAGAGGTTTAGGGCCCGCACAGTGGGCCAGCCAGAGGCTTAGGGCGCGCACAGTGGGCCAGCCAGAGGTTTAGGGCCCGCACAGTGGGCCAGCCAGAGGCTTTGGGCCCGCACAGTGGGCCAGCCAGAGGTTTAGGGCCCGCACAGTGGGCCAGCCAGAGGTTTAGGGCCCGCACAGTGGGCCAGCTAGAGGTTTAGGGCCCGCACAGTGGGCCAGCCAGAGGTTTAGGGCCCGCACAGTGGGCCAGCCAGAGGCTTAGGGCCCGCACAGTGGGCCAGCCAGAGACTTAGGGCCCGCACAGTGGGCCAGCCAGAGGTTTAGGGCCCGCACAGTGGGCCAGCCAGAGGCTTAGGGCCCGCACAGTGGGCCAGCCAGAGGCTTAGGGCCCGCACAGTGGACCAGCCAGTGGTTTAGGGCTTGCACAGTGGGCCAGCCAGAGGCTTAGGGCCCGCACAGTGGGCCAGCCAGAGGTTTAGGGCCCGCCCAGTGGGCCAGCCAGAGGTTTAGGGCTTGCACAGTGGGCCAGCCAGAGGCTTAGGGCCCGCACAGTGGGCCAGCCAGAGGTTTAGGGCCCGCACAGTGGACCAGCCAGAGGCTTAGGGCCCGCACAGTGGGCCAGCCAGAGGCTTAGGGCCCGCACAGTGGGCCTGCCAGAGGTTTAGGGCCCGCACAGTGGGCCAGCCACAGGTTTAGGGCCCGCACAGTGGGCCAGCCAGAGGTTTAGGGCCCGCACAGTGGACCAGCCAGAGGTTTAGGGCCCGCACAGTGGACCAGCCAGAGGTTTAGGGCCCGCACAGTGGGCCAGCCAGAGGTTTAGGGCCCGCACAGTGGGCCAGCCAGAGGTTTAGGGCCCGCACAGTGGACCAGCCACAGGTTTAGGGCCCGCACAGTGGGCCAGCCAGAGGTTTAGGGCCCGCACAGTGGGCCAGCCAGAGGTTTAGGGCCCGCACAGTGGGCCAGCCAGAGGTTTAGGGCCCGCACAGTGGGCCAGCCAGAGGTTTAGGGCCCGCACAGTGGCCCAGCCAGAGGCTTAGGGCCCGCACAGTGGGCCAGCCAGAGGTTTAGGGCCCGCACAGTGGGCCAGCCAGAGGTTTAGGGCCCACACAGTGGGCCAGCCAGAGGTTTAGGGCCCGCACAGTGGGCCAGCCAGAGGTTTAGGGCCCGCACAGTGGGCCAGCCAGAGGCTTAGGGCCCGCACAGTGGGCCAGCCAGAGGTTTAGGGCCCACACAGTGGGCCAGCCAGAGGTTTAGGGCCCGCACAGTGGGCCAGCCAGAGGTTTAGGGCCCGCACAGTGAGCCAGCCAGAGGTTTAGGGCCCACACAGTGGGCCAGCCAGAGGTTTAGGGCCCGCACAGTGGGCCAGCCAGAGGTTTAGGGCCCGCACAGTGGGCCAGCCAGAGACTTAGGGCCCGCACAGTGGGCCAGCCAGAGGTTTAGGGCCCGCACAGTGGGCCAGCCAGAGGTTTAGGGCCCGCACAGTGGGCCAGCCAGATGTTTAGGGCCCGCACAGTGGGCCAGCCAGAGGCTTAGGGCCCGCACAGTGGGCCAGCCAGAGGTTTAGGGCCCGTACAGGAATATTCCTGTAAAAAAAAAAATAAAACAAAATAAAACTTGAGCCACTCCACAACAACATAATGAAACATAACACATCAACATAATACACGTGTACATTAGTGAAATTTTAATATATACAGTCATACATGTTGACACTGTAGCAGTATAGTGGTATAGTAACTTGTATTACAGGTAACTGAATACCTACAGGTGTGTCCCCAGTGTCCAGGTGGAACTGTTTAGGCCGGGGTCCTGCCTCACACACTCTCCCTCACACTCTCCCTCACACTCACACGCTCCCTCACACTCTTCCTCACACTCACACACTCTCCCTCACACTCACACACTCTCCCTCACACTCACACTCTCCCTCACACTCACACACTCTCCCTCACACTCACACACTCTCCCTCACACTCACACACTCTCCCTCACACACTCTTCCTCACACTCACACACTCTCCCTCACACTCTACCTCACACTCACACACTCTCCCTCACACTCACACACTCTCCCTCACACTCACACTCTCCCTCACACTCACACACTCTCCCTCACACTCACACACTCTCCCTCACACTCACACTCTCCCTCACACTCACACACTCTCCCTCACACTCACACACTCTCCCTCACACTCACACACTCTCCCTCACACTCACACACTCTCCCTCACACTCACACACTCTCCTTCACACTCACACACTCTCCTTCACACTCACACACTCTCCCTCACACTCACACACTCTCCCTCCTACTCACACACTCTCCCTCACACTCACACACTCTCCTTCACACTCACTCTCCCGCTCGCACTCACACACTCTCCCTTACACTCACACACTCTCCTTCACACTCACACACTCTCCTTCACACTCACACACTCTCCCTTACACTCACACACTCTCCTTCACACTCACACACTCTCCCTCACACTCACACACTCTCCCTCCTACTCACACACTCTCCCTCACACTCACACACTCTCCTTCACACTCACTCTCCCGCTCGCACTCACACACTCTCCCTTACACTCACACACTCTCCTTCACACTCACACACTCTCCCTCACACTCACACACTCTCCCTCCTACTCACACACTTTCCCTCACACTCAAACACTCTCCTTCACACTCACTCTCCCGCTCGCACTCACACACTCTCCCTTACACTCACACACTCTCCTTCACACTCACACACTCTCCCTCACACTCACACACTCTCCCTGCTACTCACACACTCTCCCTCACACTCACACACTCTCCTTCACACTCACTCTCCCGCTCGCACTCACACACTCTCCCTTACACTCACACACTCTCCTTCACACTCACACACTCTCCCTCACACTCATACATTCTCCCTCCTACTCACACACTCTCCTTCACACTCACTCTCCCGCTCGCACTCACATACTCTCCCTTACACTCACACACTCTCCCTCACACTCACACACTCTCCTTCACACTCACTCTCCCGCTCGCACTCACACACTCTCCCTTACACTCACACACTCTCCCTTACACTCACACACTCTCCCTCACACTCACACACTCTCCCTCACACTCACACACTCTCCTTCACACTCACTCTCCCGCTCGCACTCACACACTCTCCTTTACACTCACACACTCTCCCTCACACTCACACACTCTCCCTCACACTCACACACTCTCCCTCACACTCACGCACTCTCCCTCACACTCACTCACTCTCCCTCACACTCACACACTCTCCCTCACACTCACACACTCTCCCTCAAACTCACACACTCTCCTTCACATTCACACACTCTCCCTCACACTCACACACTCTCCCTCACACTCTCCCTCACACTCACACACTCTCCCTCACACTCTCCATCACACTCACACACTCTCCCTCACACTCACACACTCTCCCTCACACTCTCCCTCACACTCTCTCTCACACTCACACACTCTCCCTCACACTCACACACTCTCCCTCACACTCACACACTCTCCCTCACACCCACACTCTCCCTCACACACACACTCTCCTTCACACTCACACACTCTCCCTCACACTCACACACTCTCCCTCACACTCACACACTCTCCCTCACACTCACACACTCTCCTTCACATTCACACACTCTCCCTCACACTCACACACTCTCCCTCACACTCTCCCTCACACTCACACACTCTCCCTCACGCTCACACACTCTCCCTCACACTCTCCCTCACACTCACACACTCTCCCTCACACTCTCCCTCACACTCACACACTCTCCCTCACACTCTCCCTCACACTCACACACTCTCCCTCACACTCACACACTCTCCCTCACACTCTCCCTCACACTCACACACTCTCCCTCCCACTCACACACTCTCCTTCACACTCACACACTCTCCCTCGCACTCACACTCTCCCTCACACACTCTCCCTCACACTCACATACTCTCCCTCACACTCACACACTCTCCCTCACATTCACACACTCTCCCTCACACTCACACACTCTCCTTCACACTCACACACTCTCCCGCACACTCACACACTCTTCCCACACACTCACACACTCTTCCCTCACACTCACACACTCTCCCTCACACTCACACACTCTCCCTCACACTCACACACTCTCCCTCACACTCACACACTCTCCCTCACACTCACACACTCTCCCTCACACTCACACACTCTCCCTCACACTCACACACTCTCCCTCACACTCACACATTCTCCCTCACACTCACACACTCTCCCTCACACTCACACACTCTCCCTCACACTCACACACTCTCCCTCACACTCACACACTCTCCCTCACACTCACACACTCTCCCTCACACTCACACACTCTCCCTCACACTCACACTCTCCCTCGCACTCACACACTCTCCCTCACACTCTCACACTCTCCCTCACACTCACACTCTCCCTCACACTCACACACACTCCCTCACACTCACACTCACACACTTTTCCTCACACTCACACGCTCTCTCTCATACTCACACGCTCTCCCTCACACTCACACGCTCTCCCTCACACTCACTCACTCTCCCTCACACTCACTCACTCTCCCTCACACTCACGCACTCTCCCTCACACTCAATCACTCTCCCTCACACTCTCCCTCACACTCACGCACTCTCCCTCACACTCACAGTCACACACACTCCCTCACACTCACACTCTCCCTCACACGCTCTCTGTCACACTCACACACTCACACTCGCACACTCTCCCTCACACTCCCACACTCTCCCTCACACTCACACACTTTCTCTCACACTCACACGCACTCCCTCATACTCACACGCTCTCCCTCACACTCACTCACTCTCCCTCACACTCTCCCTCACACTCACGCACACTCCCTCACACTCACACTCACACACTCTCCCTCACACTCACACGCTCTCCCTCACACTCACTCACTCTCCTTCACACTCACACACTCTCCCTCACACTCACTCACACTCACACACTCTCCCTCACACTCACACTCACACTCACAAGCTCTCCCTCACACTCACACACTCTCCCTCACACTCACACACTCTCCCTCACACTCACGCACTCTCCCTCACACTCACTCACTCTCCCTCACACTCACTCACTCTCCCTCACACTCACTTACTCTCCCTCACACTCACACACTCTCCCTCACACTCATACTCTCCCTCACACTCACACACTCTCTCTCACACTCACACGCTCTCCCTCACACTCACACACTCTCTCTCACACTCACACGCTCTCCCTCACACTCACACACACTCACACACTCTCCCTCACACTCACACACTCTGCTTCACACTCACACGCTCTCCCTCACACTCACTCACACTCACACACTCTCCCTCACACTCACACTAACACTCACACACTCTCCCTCACACTCACACACTCTTCCTCACACTCACACACTCTCCCTCACACTCACGCACTCTCCCTCACATTTACTCACTCTCCCTCACACTCACTCACTCTCCCTCACACTCACTCACTCTCCCTCACACTCACACACTCTCCCTCACACTCACACTCTCCCTCACACTCACACACTCTCTCTCACACTCACACGCTCTCCCTCACACTCACACACCCTCTCTCACACTCACACGCTCTCCCTCACACTCACACACTCTCTCTCACACTCAGACGCTCTCCCTCATACTCACACACTCTCTCTCACACTCACACGCTCACCCTCACACTCACACACTCTCCCTCACACTCACACACTCTCCATCACACTCACACACTCTCTCTCACACTCACACGCTCTCCCTCACACTCACACACTCTCCCTCACACTCACACTCTCCCTCATACTCACGCACTCTCCCCCACACTCACACTCTCCCTCATACTTACACATTCTTCCTCACACTCACACTCTCCCTCACACTCACACTCTCCCTCACACTCACACACTCTCCCTCACACTCACGCACTCTCCCTCACACTCACACACTCTCCCTCACACTCACACACTCTCCCTCACACTCACACACTCTCCCTCACACTCACACACTCTCCCTCACACTCACACACTCTCCCTCACACTCTCACACACTCCCTCACACTCATACACTCTCCCTCACACTCACACACTCTCCCTCACACTCACACACTCTCCCTCACACTCACACACTCTCCCTCACACTCACACAGTTTCCCTCACACTCACACACTCTCCCTCACACTCACACACTCTCCCTCACACTCACACACTCTCCCTCACACACTCTCCCTCACACTCACACACTCTCCCTCACACACTCTCCCTCACACTCACACACTCTCCCTCACCCTCACACTCTCCCCCTTACACTCACACACTCTCCCTCACACACACTCCCTCACACACACACTCTCCCTCACACTCGCACACTCTACCTCACACGCACTCACTCTCCCTCACACTCACACACTCTCCCTCACACTCACTGACTCTCCCTCACACTCACTCACTCTCCCTCACACTCACACACTCTCCCTCACACTCACACACTCCCTCACACTCACACACTCCCTCACACTCACACACTCTCCCTTACACGCACACGCTCTCCCTCACACTCACACACTCTCCCTCACACTCACACACTCTCCCTCACACTCACACACTCCCTCACACTCACACACTCCCTCACACTCACACACTCTCCCTTACACGCACACGCTCTCCCTCACACTCACACACTCTCCCTCACACTCACACACTCCCTCACACTCACACACTCCCTCACACTTACACACTCTCCCTTACACGCACACGCTCTTCCTCACACTCACACACTCTCCCTCACACTCACACACTCTCCCTCACACTCACACACTCCCTCACACTCACACACTCTCCCTTACACTCACACACTCCCTCACTCTCACACACTCTCCCTCACTCTCCCTCACATACTCTCTCTCACACTCACACACCCTCCCTCACACTCACGCACTCTCCCTCACACTCACACACTCTCCCTCACACTCACACACTCTCCCTCACACTCACATACTCTCCCTCACACTCACACACTCTCCCTCACACTCACACACTCTCCCTCACACTCACACACTCTCCCTCACACTCACACACACTCCCTCACACTCACACACTGTCCCTCACACTCACATACTCTCCCTCACACACTCTCCCTCACACTCACACACTCTCTCTTACACTCACACACTCTCCCTCACACGCACACGCTCTCCCTCACACTCACACACTCTCCCTCACACTCACATACTCTCCCTCACACTCACACACTCTCCCTCACACTCACGCACTCTCCCTCACACTCACATACTCTCCCTCACACTCACACACTCTCCCTCACACTCACATACTCTCCCTCACACGCACACACTCTCCCTCACACTCACACACTCTCCCTCACACTCACACTGTCATCCTGAGAGTAAGTATCAAGAGTCCCCAAGTGGCCAAGAGTCCCCAAGTGGCCAAGAGTCCCCAAGTGGCCAAGAGTCCCCAAGTGGCCAAGAGTCCCCAAGTGGCCAAGAGTCCCCAAGTTGTCCAAGAGTCCCCAAGTTGTCCAAGAGCCAGATAATGTGCCAAGAGTGCCTGAGGAGTGCCAGTAGCAGCAGTGCCCCAACACAGCAGGTGCCGGCAGGTGCGGGCTCTCCACTTTAAGGCCGGATGAGCTCCAGTCCGGCACTAAGCCAACTCCCACCAGAAAAAGTCCGGCGACTCTCAATATTTTTTTTTTTAGCGTTCGATGATTTAAAGACCTTCCAGCATCGTTGTTCCTGCCTGGATGGCGAGATGACGTGTGTGTGTGTGTGTGTGTGTGTGTGTGTGTGTGTGTGTGTGTGTGTGGGGGGGGGGGGGGGGGAAGGGTGTGTACTCACCTAGTTGTACTCACCTAGTTGTGTTTGCGGGGGTTGAGCTCTGGCTCTTGCATGCCATTTGTGTGTGTGTGTGTCAGTACTCACCTAGTTGTGTTTGCGGGGGTTGAGCTCTGGCTCTTTGGTCCCGCCTCTCAACCGTCAATCAACAGGTGTACAGATTCCTGAGCCTATTGGGCTCTATCATATCTACACTTGAAACTGTGTATGGAGTCAGCCTCCACCACATCACTTCCTAGTGCATTCCATTTGTCAACCACTCTGACACTAAAAGAGTTCTTTCTAATATCTCTGTGGCTCATTTGGGCACTCAGTTTCCACTTGTGTCCCCTTGTGCGTGTTCCCCCTTGTGTTAAATAGTCTGTCTTTATCTACCATATCAATTCCCTTCAGAATCTTGAATGTGGTGATCATGTCCCCCCTAACTCTTCTGTCTTCCAGCAAAGTGAGGTTTAATTCCCGTAGTCTCTCCTCGTAGCTCATACCTCTCAGCTTGGGTACTATTCTGGTGGCAAAACTTTGAACCTTTTCCAGTTTAGTCTTATCCTTGACTAGATATGGACTCCATGCTGGGGCTGCATACTCCAGGATTGGCCTGACATATGTGGTATACAAAGTTCTGAATGATTCTTTACACAAGTTTCTGAATGCCGTTCGTATGTTGGCCAGCCTGGCATATGCCGCTGATGTTACCTTCTTGATATGGGCTGCAGGAGACAGGTCTGGCGTGATATCAACTCCCAAGTCTTTTTCTTTCTCTGACTCCTGAAGAATTTCCTCTCCCAGATGATACCTTGTATTTGGCCTCATGCTCACTACACCTATCTTCATTACATTACATTCGGTTGGGTTAAACTCTAACAACCATTTGTTCGACCATTCCTTCAGTTTGTCTAGGTCTTCTTGAAGCCTCAAACAGTCCTCTTTTGTCTTTATCCTTCTCATAATTTTGGCATCGTCCGCAAACATTGAGAGAAATGAATCTATGCCCTCCGGGAGATCATTTACATATATTAGAAACAAGATAGGACCGAGTACAGAGCCCTGTGGGACTTCACTTGTGACTTCACGCTAATCGGAGGTCTCACCCCTCACCGTAACTCTCTGCTTCCTATTGCTTAGGTACTCCCTTATCCACTGGAGCACCTTACCAGCTACACCTGCCTGTCTCTCCAGCTTATGTACCAGCCTCTTATGCGGTACTGTGTCAAAGGCTTTCCGACAATCAAAGAAAATGCAGTCCGCCCAGTCCTCGCTTTCTTGCTTAATCTTTGTCACCTGGTCGTAGAATTATATTAAGCCCGTCAGGCAAGATTTACCCTCCCTGAACCCATGTTGGCGATTTGTCACGAAGTCCCTTCTCTCCAGATGTTCTACCAGTTTTTTTTCTCACGATCTTCTCCATCACCTTGCATGGTATACAAGTCAAGGACACTGGACTGTAGTTCAGTGCCTCTTGCCTGTCACCCTTTTTGTATATTGGGACCACATTCGCCGTCTTCCATATTTCTGGTAGGTCTCCAGTCTCTAGTGACCTACTATACACAATGGAGAGTGGCAAGCAAGTGTGTGTGTGTGTATATATATGTGTACTCACCTAGTTGTGCTTGCGGGGGTTGAGCTCTGGCTCTTTGGTCCCGCCTCTCAACTGTCAATCAACAGGTGTACAGGTTCCTGAGCCTATTGGGCTCTATCATATCTACACTTGAAACTGGGTATGGAGTCAGCCTCCACCACATCACTTCCTAATGCATTCCATTTGTCAACCACTCTGACACTAAAAAAGTTCTTTCTAATATCTCTGTGGCTCATTTGTGTGTTTGTGTGTGTGTGTGTGTGTGTGTGTGTGTGTGTGTGTGTGTGTGTGTGTGTGTGTGTGTGTGTGTGTGTGTGTGTGTGTGTGTGTGTGTGTGTGTGTGTGTGTGTGTGTGTGTACTCACCTATTTGTGCATACGGGGGTTAAGCTTTGGCTCTTTGGTCCCGCCTCTCAACTGTCAATCAACTGGTGTACAGATTCCTGAGCCTACTGGGCTCTATCATATCTACATTTAAAACTGTGTATGGAGTCAGCCTCCACCACATCACTGCCTAATGCATTCAATCTGTTAACTACTCTAACACTGAAAAAATTCTTTCTAATGTCACTGTGGCTCCTCTGGGTACTAAGTTTCCACCTGTGTTCCCTTGTTCATGTTCCACTCGTGCTAAAGAGTTTGTCTTTGTCCACCCTGGCAATTCCCTCTGAGAATTTTGTAGGTGATTATCATGTCTCTCCTTACTTTTCTGTTTTCCAGGGACGTGAAGTTCAGCTCCCTTAGTCTTTCCTCGTAGCTAATACCTCTCAGTTCCGGGACTAGTCTGGTGGCATATACCTCTCAATCTTCTCTAAATTTGTCTTGTGTTTAACTATGCATGGACTGCAGACTGGAGCTGCATACTCCAGGATTGGTCTGACATAAGTGGTATACAAGGTCCTGAACGACTCCGTACTCAAGTTTCTAAAGGCAGTTCTTATGTTGGCCAGTCTAGCATATACCGCTGATGATAACCTTTTGGTGTGGGCCTCTGGGGACAGGTTCGATATGATATCAACCCCCAGATCTTTCTCTCTGTTTGAATCTTGCAGGATATCACCTCCCTGATGGTACCTTGTGTTCAGCCTTCTGCTCCCTTCGCCTAATTTTATTACCTTACACTTTACTGAGTTGATCTTTAGAAGCAATTTTCTAGACCATTCCTCCAGGTTGTCCAGATCTTCCTGTAGTCTCTGTCTATCTTCATCTGTCTTGATTCTTCTCGTAATTTTTGCGTCTTGGGGGGAGGAGGGCTTAGAAGTTGCTTTGGCCTGCTTGGGACAGGAAGAATTCCTAGGGGAGGAGGAGCAGGGAGTGCTCGGGGTGAGGACTCGTCCTCCTGTAACGTACTTAACAGGAATTTGGAGGGGGGGGGGGGGTGGAGAATGGAGGACCTAGATCTTGCCTGGGCCGGCTTGGGGCAGGAAGAGGACCAGGGGATGGGCGGGCAGGGGGTAATCAGGGTAAGGAGGTAGGGTGGATTTGGGTGGTATGGTGGGCATTGTGTAGGAGCATGGAGGGATTTGTGCTTGCGGTGAGGGGGGGGGCACCAATGGGGGGAAGGGGTGAGTTGGGGTGTTGCAGTCCTCTCTGGGGTTCCCAAATTGCTGGATGGGGGTTCCCCACTCTCCGCGCAGGGGAATAACTGGGTTGGAGGTTGAGGTTATCTTGAGGTTATCTTGAGATGATTTCGGGGCTTTAGTGTCCCCGCGGCCCGGTCCTCGACCAGGCCTCCACCCCCAGGAAGCAGCCCGTGACAGCTGACTAACACCCAGGTACCTATTTTACTGCTAGGTAACAGGGGCATAGGGTGAAAGAAACTCTGCCCATTGTTTCTCGCCGGCGCCTGGGATCGAGTAAGTAAGTAATTATCAAAAGAAGGCACCAAATCGGGAAGGCTATGTAGCACCATCAAATACGCAAAATAATCAGAGGGCGCTAAATATCACCAAGGATGCCAATACGAGAACAAAAACACATAAGGCGAACGATATCAAAAGTATCCGAGTCACCAAGAATTCTATCGAGGAACAGGTGACCGCGAGGGGCGGTCGGAAAGCAAGACACACGCTCGTCCTGGAAGTCAGGACATTCAAGAAGGACATGCACGACCGTAAGAGGGACAATGCAACTAGGACAATAAGGAGCAGGGCGGCGCTCCATCAAGTGACCATGGGTTAAGCGAGTATGGCCAATACGCAACCTCGCCAGAGCTGTTTCCCACCGCCGGTTACGGTGGAAGGAGGACGGCCACGAGGAAACACAACATTTAAGAGTACGTAGCTTGTTACCAGTAACAGACAACCAAGAAGCCTGCCAACGGGTAAGGACTGAGGAATGGATAACCGGGTAAAAGTCGGAATACGGAATGCCTTTACGAGAGATGGGACAAGAGCGGACAGCTTCCTTAGCGGCAGCATCCGCACGCTCATTTAAAGACACGCCAATATGGCTGGGAACCCAACAAAACTCAACCGACTTAAATTTACTGTGAACGAGAAACAGCCAATGCTGGATCTCGACAACTACTGGATGAACTGGATTAAAGCACCCGAGAGCCATGAGGGCACTACGAGAGTCAACAACAACCACAAAGGAAGACTGACAACGAGAAAGCAGGAGACGAAGAGCATAGAGAATAGCATAAAGTTCCGCTGTAAAGATGCTAGTCTCCGGAGGCAAGCGACACATATAAGTGCGATCAGGAAAAACAACAGAGTAGCCAACACCGTCCGCTGACTTAGACCCATCGGTGAAGACAGAAACGGAGCGGGAGTGAGAAGAAAAGTGCGACGAGGAAAAGGCGTTTTAGAACCGTAGGAGGGGTAAAAGCTTTAGTGATACGAGTCAAGGATGTACAAAACCGCGAAAGAGGGACCCTCCACGGGGGCAAAGAAGGAACAACACGAGGAGAAACATCAGAAATACGAACGGAAAGAGAATCCTGTAGGCGACATAACCGGACAGAAAGAGGGAGGTGGTGAAGAGGAACAGGAACCGCAGGAGGGGTAAAAGTTAAAGCACGACAGAGGCGAGAGGAAGGATGTTGCAAGGACCGCGCAAGATAGCGAAGACAGTAGCGATCACGGCGGTCCTGGAGAGACAGGAAGCCAGTGTCAACATACAGGCTAAGGACGGGAGTCGAACGAAAGGCACCAGAACTGAGGCGCAACCCAGTATGGTGCAAAGCATCAAGACGGCGAAGAGTAGAAGGAGAAGCAGACGAGTAAGCAGGGCAACCATAATCGAGCTTAGACAGGACGAGGGAGGAATGTAAAGCAAGGAGAGTGCGCCTATCTGCCCCCCAAGAAGTATGGGACAAGACCCGAAGGAGGGTAAGGGCCTTAGAGCACTCAACACGGAGGTAAGAGATATGGGGAGACCAAGACAAACGAGTGTCAAGGAATAACCCCAAAAGCTTCGCGGAATCTTTGTATTCAAGGGGATGACCATAAAGTGACAAAGAGGGACGAAGAACAACCCGTTTCCGCGTAAAAGTCATGGCACAAGTCTTAGAAGTAGAGAACTTGAAGACATGACCTGTGGCCCAAGACGACACGGCATCAATTGCAAGTTGAAGCCGGCGTTGAAGGAGAGGCGAATCATCACCCTGACAACAAAGGGTAAGATCATCGACATAGAGAGCGGAGAAGACACCAGAAGGAAGAGAGGAAAGAAGACCATTGAGGGCAACCAGAAAAAGAGTAGTGCTCAGAACACTACCCTGGGGCACACCTTCGTATTGCTGAAAAGAGGGAGACAGAGCGGTACCAAGGCGCACCCGAAAGGAACGACGAGAGAGGAAGCTGCGGAGAAAGAGAGGGAGATGACCACGAAGGCCAAAAGAATGAAGTTGAGATAGGATATGATAACGCCAAGTGGTGTCGTAAGCCTTTTCTAGGTCAAAAAGGACGGCAACAACGGAGGTCTTCGCAGCAAAAGCAGTACGAATATAGACCTCCAAGTTCACCAGGACATCTGTCGTGCTGCGGCACTTGCGGAAACCAAATTGAGAAGGGGAGAGGAGGTGATGGTGTTCCAGGAACCACATCAGACGAACGTTAACCATACGTTCAAAGAGTTTGCAGACACAACTTGTGAGAGCAATAGGGCGAAAGTCCTTAGGGGAAGTACCCAGAGACCCCGGTTTGCGAACAGGGAGGACAACGGCATCGAGCCAGTCCTCAGGGACTGACGACGACTCCCAGATCCGATTATACAGACTCAGTAAATACTGAGACGTGCTCGGAGGGAGATGGCGAAGCATCTCATAATGAATACCATCGGAGCCCGCCGCAGTAGAACCGCAGAGGGCCAGGGCAGAACGAAGTTCAGAGAGAGAGAAGGGATCATTATAGGGAAGCTGAAGATGAGTGCAGAAATCTAAAGGACGAGACTCAAGGACAGGTTTACGAAGAAGGAAAGATTGGGGAAGATGAAGACCAGAGCTAACAGAAGAAAAGTGGGAACCCAGTACGGAAGCGACCTGCAACGGGTCCGCCACAAGAGTATCATGGAGGTGAAGGACCGGTGAAACATCGGGAACGAACTTACCCGCTATCTTGCGGATACGCTTCCAGATCTGGGCCAGAGGGGTTTCGGACGTAATTGTTGAGACATAAGATGCCCAACATTCACGTTTAGCCGTACGGATGGCCCTACGGGCCACCGCACTCGCTTTCCGAAAGAAAAGAAAAGAATCGGTCGTCTGCCTACAGCGGTGCTTCTTCCAGGCTGCACGCTTACAGCGGACAGCCCGAGCACAATCCGCATTCCACCAGGGAATGCACTTCCGTGGACCCCGAGAGGAAGAGCGAGGAATAGAGCGGAGGGCAGCGTCGAAGACAGTGTCATGAAAAAGGAGGAGAGCGCGAGAGAGGGGCAGAAGGGAGAGGTCAGAGAGAGTAGCACTGAGGGAAAATAGGGTCCAGTCCGCCTTAGCAAACTGCCACCTAGGGAAAGAGAGGGAAGGGCGAAAAGAGAAAAAGGAAACAAGGATGGGGAAATGATCACTTCCATGGAGGTCATCAAGAACCTGCCACGTGAAATCTAAGTAAAGAGAAGAAGAGCAGAGAGAAAGATCAAGACAAGAAAGGGTGCGAGTTCGAGAGTCCAAATGAGTGGGCTCACCAGAATTCAGAAGAGACAGGGAAGAAGAGAGGAGAAACGGCTCAAGGAGGCGACCCCGGGTATTCGTCAGAACGTCACCCCAAAGAGAATGACGACAATTGAAGTCACCCAGCAGGAGCACAGGCTCCGGCAAGGAGTCTAGGAGGTGTTTCAAATCAGGAAGAGAGAGCGGGACACTCGGGGGGAGATAAATGGAACAAACTGTGTACCATTTCCCCACAAAGATACGAGCAGCAGAACAATGGAGAGGCGAAGGAAAAAGTAAAGGAACAAAGGGAACATCAGCCCGAATCAAGAGAGCAGAAGAATTAGAAGCCCCAGCAATGGCTGGGGGGGGGGGGGAGAGAAAGGAATAGCCACGAAAACGACCAGGACGAGCACCAAGCATTGGCTCCTGGAGACAGACACAAAGGGGCGAAAACCGCGAAACCAGAAGTTGGAGTTCGAGGAAATTGGCGTAATAACCTCGAACGTTCCATTGAAGAATGGACAACGACGAGAAGAGAAAGGACAAAAACAGAGAACAAGGAAGAAACAAAGGCGAAAGACCAACAGAGCACGTTAAAGAATATCAGGGTCGGGATCAGGGTCAGCAAAGTCAGGGTTAGGGGGCATGGGTAAACTGAGCAAAGACGGAGGGAAGGAAACGGGAGAACAGATCAGAGGTGGGCGGGCAGGGTCCAGAGGAGGAGGAGGAGGAGACAACGGAGAGGAGCAGTCAAGGACAGCAGCAGGAAGAGAGGGAGTAGAAAGAGAGGAGCGCACCCCAGCAAGAGCAGCAACCGAAAGGGAAGCAGGGGCCAAAGAAACCTCCATAGCAGGAACAGGGGGCGCAAGCACTGAATCGGGAGGGGAAGGAGCAACAGAGCCAGAAGGAGGAGCTGAGGAAGAAAGCGAAGCCTTCTTACCCGCCGGGGAAGAGGAAGGAGAGGAGCCAGGCTTACGCTTCTGACTTAAAGAGACCGGTGTCCCAGCAACTACGTACCGGGCAACGGATTCCAGTGTCTCAACAGGAGAAGCCGAACGAGAGCACACACGACGGCCGTTAGGAGAGCGATAGACATCCGCCCGCACCGACAGGCGGCGGGGAGAGCCGATAGATGGAGGAAGAGGATGGGAAGGAGGATCGGAGGGGGACGAGGAAGAAGACACAGAAGACACGACAGACCGGGTAGAAGGAAGGGGAACCCCAGACAGAGGACCAGGAGGAGGATCCTTCGGGAGAGAACCCAAAGGGACAGAGGAGGGGGCAGTGGGCGCATCAGGGTCCAAGGCCCGGAAACGGTTGTGAGTCTGAGGAAGGCGGGAAGGATGAGGAGAGGAAGAGCGCAACACGCGAGCATAAGAGATATTAGCATAAGGCGGGAGCCGGCGAACCTGGCGCCTCGCCTCAGGAAAAGATAAACGCTCCCGGTGCTTCAAGTTGAGGACGGCTGCCTCAAGCTTGTAATGGACACACGCACGGGAGAAGGTAGGATGGGCCTCACCGCAGTTGAGGCAACGAGCCTGGGGAGGAGCGCACTCCGACTTAGAGTGACCTTCGCCACCACACAAAGGACAGAGAGAGACAGTCCCGGAGCAGTGGAGGGCACCATGCCCAAACCTCCAGCACTTGTTGCAGAGCCGAGGAGAAGGAATGTACTCCAGGACAGAGCACCTGGCACCAGCAAGAATGACAGAGGGTGGAAGGGTCCTACCATCAAAGGTAATCTTCACAACCCGGAGGGGTTGACGGCGACTACCACGAGGGGGACGAGTAAACGTGTCCACCTGGAGAATAGAGTGGCCCTGGGCAGCGAGGATATGGCGAATATCGTCGTGGCAGTCGCGCAGGTCCCGAACACCGGTCGCAACATGGGGCGGGAGCAAAATAGTGCCAACACTGGCATTCAACTGAACGTTCTTCGAGACCCGAACGGGGGTCTCGCCAAGGCAGGATAAGGCAGCCAAGCGGGAAGCAGCATCCTGAGAAGGAGCAGCAACGACACGTGTACCGAGACGAGTGGGGTTGAAAGTAATGGAGGCATCCACGGAATCAATGAGATGTCGATGGAGGGAGAAATCGTCAGGAGGCGCAGAATCAAGAGGGAGGAGATCAAAATATTTGGCCCACGAAGCGGGACCAAACAAGGCTTGATAGGTAGCAGAACTGGAAGGAATCGAGCGAGGGCGGCCGTGACGAGGACGGCGGTGGGAACCCCCAGAGAGAGAGGGGTCAAAAGGCGCAGTAGTTACAACTAGAGAAGGAGCCGCGCCAGGGGACGAGGTAGTCACCACTGGGGGGCTTGGGGCTCGACCCAACCACAGAGGAGGGAGGGGAGCCAGAGGAAGGAGTCAGAGAGGCCAAAGGAGGAGCAAGGTCGGGGCCCAATGCAGCGGAGGCTACAGAGCCCGGTCTTCCAATACGGACCGACTCGGGGGCTTGGTCGCCCACCCCACGAGCCTGAGAAGGTAAACCAGAAGAAGCCGAAGCAGGGGTAATCATCTTGACGAAAGAAAGAATTCACTCACGAATGTGCCCCCACACCCACCATGGAGCCACAATTAGAGGCAGGACACCCAACAAGAAGCTATCGCCGATCTTGTCGGGGCCTCCTAGGGGTGCGTCGCGAGTATACGCCCCACAAACGCCACCTTAAGAAACCGACAGTCCGTCGAGATCGGGTTCAGTGACGAAGTGGGGATTGACAATAAAAGGTTCCCCTCGCTCTCGACGTCGGGTACTGCAGTTCTACGGGTGCATGAGTATGCCTCCTCAAGCACCCGGGCGTCAAAATAGAAGAAGTCCAAGGGAAGAACCAGAACGAGCAAAAGGTCGGCAGGAAACGGCAAGCAGATAGGAGAAGAGGGGGGAGAAAAACGAAACAGAAGGAAAAGGAAAAGATGCCCAGCAGAATTGGAGAGGACGGCAGCAGGAGCACAAGGCTAGAAAAGGACAGAGGACTGTCCCAAGGAGCATCACACTCCGGCAGCCGCCCACTAAGCCCCCACACGGCGACAACGAGCTGAGCGGGGAGGGGGGCCTGGGATCGAACCCAGGACCACAGGATCACAAGTCCAGTGTGCTGTCCGCTCGGCCGACCGGCTCCCTTGAGGTTCCCTGGCTCCCTTCCCTCATCCTGCGCCTTTTCCTTGCATCTGCTGCCTGTATTATCTCTTCCCTGGCCATGTCCCTCTAAAGGAATACCCTTCTGTAATTCATTGCATTTTCCGGTTTGCTCTTTTTTACTAGGATGTCCTCTTTGATGGACTCGTTTCTGAGTACTACCTTGATCAACCGATCTTTGTCTTTGTTGCACTGGCCAATCTGGAAAAAAATTTCTGTCTTTTTCAACCCCTTCCATTTATCTATGTCTTTTTTTCAGCCCCGTACCATCCATCTCATTTAGTATATCTGACACTGCAGCTTTGTCCTTAGTTCTCCATTCTTCTATTGTAGAACCTTCTTGTTTCCTAATAGCTACCTCTACTACAGCTCTTTTCCTTTCCATTAGCTGACTTATGCTTCTAGCTGCCTCCTGTGAGGTAACTGCTTTCATTACGTCTTCCTTGACTGTGGACATGGCACCTGGGCACATCTTCAGCATGTCAGCAAAGGTGGCACCCATTGTAGGGGTCCCTGCCATTGCTACATCCCCTCTCTGAGGAGATTTTTTTTTTAGGTTTTTATCTCCTCTTGCGCTGCACTTAGTTCATTCTGCAGTTTACTTATGATTTCCCTCATGTTCTTCAGTTAACTCCCCCCCCCCCCCCGGGATTTCCCTCCCATGCACGAGCAGTCATCTCCATGTAGGACTCGCCCGGTTCCTCTCCTCACCTGTGTTTTGTTTCCTACCATCCTACCATTTCCTACCAAGGGTTAGTGTTGGTCTACACTAACACTAATGTGCGTGCGTGCGCACGTGTGTGGTGTGTTTGTGTTGGGGGGGGGTAGGAGGGAATTAACCAGTGTAGGGATGGTGTGAGGGGAAAGGGATGGAGGAAGGGAGTGAGAGAGAGGGAGGGGAGTGAGGGAGAGCATGGGAGAGAGGAAGGTAGAGGAAGAGCGAGGGGGAGAGGAATGAGGGCAATCAGGAGGGTGGGAAGGAGGGTCAATCCCAGGGGTGAGGGGGTGAGGGGGTAAGGGGGTGAGGGGGTGAGGGGGTGAGGGGTGAGGGGTGAGATTAGTGTTGGTAGTGTGAGCTTGCTTGTGTGTACTCACCTAATTGTGGTTGCAGGGGGTTGAGTTTTGTCTCTTTGGTCCCGCCTCTCAACTGTCAATCAACTGGTGTACAGATTCCTGAGCCTAATGGGCTCTATCATATCTACATTTGAAACTGTGTATGGAGTCAGCCTCCACCACATCACTGCCTAATGCATTCCATTTGTTAACTACTCTGACACTGAAAAAATTCTCTTTAATGTCTCTGAGGCTCATCTGGGTACTAAGTTTCCACCTGTGTCCCCTTGTTCGTGTCTCACCAGTGCTGAACAGTTTGTCTTTGTCCATCTTGTTAATTCCCCTGAGAATTTTATAGGTGGTTATCATGTCTCCCCTTACTCTTCTGTTTTCCAGGGATGTGAGGTTCAGCTCCCTTAGATTTTCCTCGTAGCTCATACCTCTTAGTTCTGGGACGAGTCTGGTGGCATTCCTCTAAATCTTCTGTAACTTTGTCTTGTGTTTAACTAGGTATGGACTCCAGGCTGGGGCTGCATATTCTAGGATTGGTCTGACATAAGTGGTATACAGGGTCCTGAACGATTCCTTACACGAGTTTCTAAAGACAGTTCTTATGTTGTCCAGTCTAGCATATGCTGCTGATGATATCCTTTTGATGTGGGCCTTTGGGGACAGGTTCAGTGTGATATCAACCCCCAGATCTTTCTCTCTATTTAACTCTTGCAGGATATATATTGTGTGTGCATGTGTGTATGTGTTGGCGTGTTATGGTGAGAGGGGGGGGGGGGGTTAGCCGGTGGCAGCAAAATGTAACACACAGTTGTGAAAAAAACTGTGTCTGTGGGGGGGGGGGGGTTGAAGGGATGCATGTGTGAAAACAGAGAGGGAGAGGGAGTGGGGGATGCTAGTGGGGGGATGGGGAGGGTGTTTGGAGCAGTTCAGAGTGAGGAGGGATATGGGAGGGCACTATGAATGGTGCTGCGACTTGGCAGCTGAGTGGACAGCGCTTCGGATTTGGAGTAATGAGGTTCCGGGTTCGATCCCCGGTGGAGGCGGAAACTAATGGGCAGAGTTTCTTTCACCCTGATGCGCCTGTTACCAAGCAGTAAATAGGTAACTGGGAATTAGAAAGCTGCTACAGGCTACTTCCTGGGGATGTGTAACAAAATGGAAGCCTGGTTGAGGACCGGGCCGTGGGGACGCTAAGCCCTGAAATCATCTCAAGATAACCTCAAGATGGTAGGGTGTGTGTGTATTGTTGGAGGTGTTATGGTGAGATATGAGAGAAGGTGGGGTGCCTGGTGGAGAGGGGGGGGGAAGGGGTGAGAGAAGGTGGGGGTGCCTGGTGGAGAGGGGGGGTAGGGGTGAGAGAAGGTGGGGGTGCCTGGTGGAGAGGGGGGGGGAAGGGGTGAGAGAAGGTGGGGGTGCCTGGTGGAGAGGGGGGGTAGGGGTGAGAGAAGGTGGGGGTGCCTGGTGGAGAGGGGGGGGGTAGGGGTGAGAGAAGGTGGGGGTGCCTGGTGGAGAGGGGGGGGTAGGGGTGAGAGAAGGTGGGGGTGCCTGGTGGAGAGGGGGGGGGTAGGGGTGAGAGAAGGTGGGGGTGCCTGGTGGAGAGGGGGGGGGGTAGGGGTGAGAGAAGGTGGGGTGCCTGGTGGAGAGGGGGGGGGGTAGGGGTGAGAGAAGGTGGGGTGCCTGGTGGAGAGGGGGGGGGGTAGGGGTGAGAGAAGGTGGGGGGTGCCTGGTGGAGAGGGGGGGGTAGGGGTGAGAGAAGGTGGGGTGCCTGGTGGAGAGGGGGGGGTAGGGGTGAGAGAAGGTGGGGTGCCTGGTGGAGAGGGGGGGGTAGGGGTGAGAGAAGGTGGGGGTGCCTGGTGGAGAGGGGGGGGGGTAGGGGTGAGAGAAGGTGGGGGTGCCTGGTGGAGAGGGGGGGGGGGTAGGGGTGAGAGAAGGTGGGGGTGCCTGGTGGAGAGGGGGGGGGTAGGGGTGAGAGAAGGTGGGGGTGCCTGGTGGAGAGGGGGGGGTAGGGGTGAGAGAAGGTGGGGGTGCCTGGTGGAGAGGGGGGGTAGGGGTGAGAGAAGGTGGGGGTGCCTGGTGGAGAGGGGGGGTAGGGGTGAGAGAAGGTGGGGGTGCCTGGTGGAGAGGGGGGGGGGTAGGGGTGAGAGAAGGTGGGGGTGCCTGGTGGAGAGGGGGGGGTAGGGGTGAGAGAAGGTGGGGGTGCCTGGTGGAGAGGGGGGGGTAGGGGTGAGAGAAGGTGGGGGTGCCTGGTGGAGAGGGGGGGGGGTAGGGGTGAGAGAAGGTGGGGGTGCCTGGTGGAGGGCGTAATGTCATGTAGGTGCCAAAAAATTAGTCCCTAAGTGAGCCGTATATTGTCTCTTGAGGTTCGTTTCTGTATTTTAACTTATATCCAAGACTAAATATTATATTGCAAGAACACTACACTGTATGATTGACTGACTTACTAAGAGGCTCTTACCACCAAGTCAACATCCCAAAGCACAGTTAGGTGTTAAGAAGCACTGTTTTCGTCTTGTTTACGTCCCTGAAGGCCCGTTGATGTCCCTGTAGGCCCGTTGATGTCCCTGTAGGCCCGTTGATGTCCCTGTAGGCCCGTTGATGTCCCTGTAGGCCCGTTGATGTCCCTGTAGGCCCGTTGATGTCCCTGTAGGCCCGTTGATGTCCCTGTAGGCCCGTTGATGTCCCTTTAGGCCCGTTGATGTCCCTGTAGGCCCGTTGATGTCCACGCCGCTACCAGGCGTACATCACTCCAAATTCCTGCTATATCACCAGCAACCCGCAACTTATTCACCTTAACACCAGTATAGCTCTAATGCTACACGTTTTGTCTATCTTCTTCGCTATTCTATTCACTATTTGCTTTAATCTTCACTATCACATCTAGTTACATACACTCTGACCGAGTGGCGGCAACATGGCTGTCGTGGCAGTGATGTCGTTCCACTGATCTTGACTAATTAGCACTATTGGATACAATCCACGAAACTGGTATTTTCTAATCAGTGTGTTAAACTTTGTTATATCATTATGCAACAACTTTCCTTTAGAACCCTCTGATATCCCTAATTATGAAGAATTTTTGATCAGCGTGCCACACGTGATCACCCTCCCTAAACCCTCTCTCTGCCTACCCTGCGTGCATGTGTTGACTTACCTATTTGTGTTTGCAGGATTGAGCATTGACTCTTGGGTCCCGCCTTTCGAGCATCGGATGTTTACAGCAATGACTCCGGTCCTATTTCCCTATCATACCTAGTTAAATCATACCATATCTAAAACTATGAACAGTATTTGCTTCCACAACCTGTTCCTTAAGTGCATTCCATTTTTCCACTACTCTCACGTTAAAAGAAAACTTCCTAACATCCCTATGACTCATCTGAATTTCCAGCTTCTACCCATGTCCCCTCGTTCTGTTACTATTCCGTGTGAACATTTATTACTCTGTTCACTCTTTCAATCCCCCTGAGTATTTTATACGTTCCTATCAGGTCCCCTCCCCCTCTCCCTTCTTTTTTTTAGTGTCGTAAGGCACAGTTCATTCAGGCGCTGCTCATACCCCATCCCTCGTAGCTCTGGGACGAGTCTCGTTGCAAATCTCTGAACCTTTTCCAGTTTCCTTATATACTTCGTCAGATGGGGACTCCATGATGAAGTGGCATACTCTAAGATTGGTCTCACGTAGGCAGTGTTGTCAGATCCGACACACATAATAACATAAGTTACCCCCATAAAGGAAAAGAGAATGGGTGATTCCGTGACGTCATCTATGCTTCGTATTTATGTTAACTCTAATTTCTTTTAAACAACAGTCTAGTGTTTAAACTTAATAAAAAAGTGTTCACTAGACCTGAATATAATTTCCAACAACAAGAAGTACAGCTTGACTCCCTTGCTATTGTTAAATAAAATCTGAAGTAGAACCAAAACATTGGCCCTAGGGGGTCGTCACATAGACACCAGAATCATAACAAACAACATGAGAGTGCTCCAGAGAGAATTGTGATACTAGTCTCGCACAATAGACTTACTCTATCCCAAGAGAACTACAACAGCAACACCTCTACCACACAACTGGAACACTTGAGTATCCGACTGCCTTATACTTTTATTATAAATGCGTACACTTAAATAATATTAGTTAGGTAGCCAGTTATGAAGAGAGCTTTAAAGCTCACACAAGTACGTTTACTCAGCATGACACGCACATATTCCATATCATACCTGTATTTATATGTTTAGGGAACCATTATTAATTCCATACATCCCAAACAGGTAACTGTGAGGAAGTTAGTGAAGCAGAAAGCTGGCTCCCAACATAATTATAGGAATAGTTACCTGCTGTACATCAAAGCCTTGTAGGCCTCCAGACAGCCGCCATAACGTGGCACTCTGAGGCACAGGGCCACACCCAATTCTGATGCTACAATTACACAGCCTTAGCAGCCCCCACCAACAGTAGCAGCTATGGCCCTTGTGTGTTTATACTGTAGACATAGTATTAGTAGTTATTAATTTAATTTGCTGTAATAATAGTAGATTAGACCACCATATGTGGTATGATAAATAATTATAATTGTAACAATAAGATAAACAAATACTGCTTGTACCATTTACATAAGGTGGTACAAGTTGCATTTGTCCTTCCCATTGTGTGTGATAAGTTCTAGCAGCTGAATCAGAATATACAGTCCACTACTAACTAACTTACTACTAACTAAGAACTAACTCAGAAGAAAAATAAGCAACCTAGTCTAATTTATTGTGCTAACCTGGTGTAAGGGTAAGAATTTACACTTGTCTAGAGTTGAACATATATTACAACCTAGCAAGCAGATATTTTTATGCAGTACTCATGGCAACCCGAGTTGTGTTGTCTACATAACTATTGTAATAATTTAATTATAATCATTTCACCTTTGAGTGTTAACCACTTAACTGCGCCAACCGAGTATTCTCGGTCGGCGGAAAACTGTGCCAACCGAGAAAACTCTTTTTTATTTTTCCGTACCAATTCTAAATGTGTACGAGGTTGGTTGTGTACGAAATGTGCTCTTAGGACCTCCAGTGAGAGGCAGCCATTTTGGAAAAAATTCCCAGAATGCCCTAGGGCTGCTGGCTGGGTTAGTACTGAATGAGCAACCATGGGTGGCGCATAAAGCTAGGCACAGTAAGGACCTAACTCTAACGTCGGATGCAAGTCATACAGCACCTATGAGGATGATACAGTGAGGGTATCCAGTTGTAGCTCTGAGCGTCACCCTTGCAATCCTGTGCTATCTACAATTTATTTAGATGATACATAGATGAATCGTTTTCTGTGTTCAGTGATGATGCATCTGATACAAATAGCATAGATGAAAAGTGTTAGCTGCTTCCATGGTGGTGTTTTCCATAGATATTTTCAAGAATACCTGAATCTCTTCCTAACTGACAGACACTCTTTGAAGCTAGCTGAATCTCTTTCTGACTGACGGACACTCTTAAGGTAAGCTGAATCTCTTCCTGTGTATGACCTTACAAAGTGATCTTTTCAAAACTACCTTACAAATTTATCTTTTCCTATAATCTTTTCAATACTATCTTATGCTTTGCAAGCTTGGCTACATACAACCTACAAGTACTAAAGCCAAGGGTGCACGTGAGTGCGTTATTTGCAAGCACACAGAATGAAGAAACAGGAAGTGAACATTTTTCTGTACCTGATGCACTGAGAGCGAAGTTGCGCTGTGTACCATGAACTACTTAGTTGATTATTACTCTCTTCGGAAGTACTGAGTGTGTAATACAGTGTGTTACTGTGTAAATAGTGTGTGAAACTGTACATATTGTAATTCTAGTGAATTTTTAACAGGTAATAATGCGACAAACATTTATTGTGGACACATTACTGACACATGTATCACTGTCCAGGGAACATTATGAACGTTCTACTGTATACATATTGTAAAGGACACAAATATGCATCATATACGACAAAAAAACAAATAAAACTGCATTGGAAATACATAAAACAAATAATTAAAAATATATTTGTGGCAACACCCGGTGCTTGAATGGCCGGCGTGACTGTGTCTGGGCGAGTCACCCACGGGCGACCAGGCCCTGATGACGTCACAGCGCACCTTGTACACGTCCCCACAGCCAAAGTAAGTGGAATTTGGAATTTATTTTTACATAGACATGTTCAGGGAAGGGAATTTATCATTTTACAAAGAAAAAATAATTTTTTGGGAACATTTTATTTCATGCACACCGGGGGAATTTCACAATAAACTCGCTACAGCACAGTGGTTAATATGTGTGTCTGTACCAACTAAGAGTGATTTTGAGGGGCTAACTTGAGGTAAATCCAGCATAGATACAAGCTTACCACTCAAATTATAGTGTGTATGATTATATAATGCGTATTTTTTATATGATAAACAGCTCTTGTTCGGAAACTAGTAGCTCTACTAGCTCAAGTGCTAGAAACAGTCCAAATCAAAGTCCAACAAGGCTTACCACTAGTACATCTGCAACATGGCTAGCAAATACAGCCATTATGTCTACTGCCAAAAATGTAAAAGCGACCCTCACTGGAATGAAGGGCCACTTAACCCGACAGATAAAAAATGCGATGATTTATGTAATCAAACTCCAGTTGATTATGTATAACTGGAAGGCCATCCTAAGGTTGCACAGACCATATATCAGTATGTACAAATGCAAGTCCTGGAATATCAGGATGTACAAATGCAAGTCCTGGAATATCAGGATGTACAAATGCAAGTCCTGGAATATCAGGATGTACAAATGCAAGTCCTGGAATATCAGGATGTACAAATGCAAGTCCTGGAATATCAGGATGTACAAATGCAAGTCCTGGAATATCAGGATGTACAAATGCAAGTCCTGGAATATCAGGATGTACAAATGCAAGTCCTGGAATATCAGGATGTACAAATGCAAGTCCTGGAATATCAGGATGTACAAATGCAAGTCCTGGAATATCAGGATGTACAAATGCAAGTCCTGGAATATCAGGATGTACAAATGCAAGTCCTGGAATATCAGGATGTACAAATGCAAGTCCTGGAATATCAGGATGTACAAATGCAAGTCCTGAAATATCAGGATGTACAAATGCAAGTCCTGGAATATCAGGATGTACAAATGCAAGTCCTGAAATATCAGGATGTACAAATGCAAGTCCTGGAATATCAGGATGTACAAATGCAAGTCCTGAAATATCAGGATGTACAAATGCAAGTCCTGGAATATCAGCATGTACAAATGCAAGTCCTGAAATATCAGGATGTACAAATGCAAGTCCTGAAATATCAGGATGTACAAATGCAAGTCCTGGAATATCAGGATGTACAAATGCAAGTCCTTAAATATCAGGATGTACAAATGCAAGTCCTGAAATATCAGGATGTACAAATGCAAGTCCTGAAATATCAGGATGTACAAATGCAAGTCCTGAAATATCACGATGTTCAAATGCAAGTCCTGAAATATCACGATGTACAAATGCAAGTCCTGAAATATCAGGATGTACAAATGCAAGTCCTGAAATATCACGATGTACAAATGCAAGTCCTGAAATATCAGGATGTACAAATGCAAGTCCTGGAATATCAGGATGTACAAATGCAAGTCCTGAAATATCAGGATGTACAAATGCAAGTCCTGGAATATCAGGATGTACAAATGCAAGTCCTGAAATATCAGGATGTACAAATGCAAGTCCTGAAATATCAGGATGTACAAATGCAAGTCCTGAAATATCAGGATGTACAAATGCAAGTCCTGAAATATCAGGATGTACAAATGCAAGTCCTGAAATATCAGGATGTACAAATGCAAGTCCTGAAATATCAGGATGAACAAATGCAAGTCCTGAAATATCAGGATGTACAAATGCAAGTCCTGAAATATCAGGATGTACAAATGCAAGTCCTGAAATATCAGGATGTATGTGCTACTACCAACATCAATGAAGAGGCAATGGACGCTGAAGTACAAGAAAACGCAGATTATGAAGATACAATAATGAAGATACAATACATACAAAGTTACAACACTTTGACAGTTTAATAACCACACATAAGGCCACTACAAACATTACAGCCACAGCTTCCCAAAACCTGACACAACCAGAAGTCAAATTACCGTCACTCAGTCTCCCAACTTTCTCTGATACAGAGGACGAGAGTTGGGACAACTTCTGGAACTAATTTGTCGATTCTGTGGATTCTAATGCCAATGTAGCAAAAATAAATTTGACATATTTGCAAGTTGTCCTAAAGAATGAAGCATTAAAGGTGGTCTGTAATCTGACCATTACGGACGACGGGTTAGATAATGCAGTACAGCTCCTAAAGGATAATTATGCTAAGCCAGAAAGAACTATCAGACTTCTAACCCAGAAGCTGTTGGATATTAACCCTCCAGATAGTACAGCTGACTCACTCCAAGTCTTTAGATTGGAGCTTGAATCCTTGCTCAAGGCACTTAAGAATAAAGTGAATCTGGAGGAATCGGACTGTATAATCCAAGTTCATATGAGACGCAAATTTCCCAGTGACGTACTGGATAAGTTGTTTGCCTTATATAACAAATCTTCTCTGACAGTAAAGGAGATAACAGAGGGTTTGCGTTCCATGATAGAAAGACAACGAGATAACACAGATGGAAAAGCGACATCTAAACCTTCTTTAACCACTAATAGTAAACAACAAAGTACAAACAGTACTCCAAATAAATCTAAAACAACTTCCCCCGCCCCAAAGTGGAAACAAGACAGTGTGGGCACATATGTAGTGGGTCCCTCCAAACCTACAGTTAATGTGTCACCCAAAACGGTGACTCCCCAAGATGCTGTTAACGTCTGGAGGCCATGTGTGTTCTGTGAAGAACAACATACCATGTACAACTGCAAAGTTTACCCTGATCGTGCTACACGTATAAAACTACTGAAAGAGTTACATAAATGTACCAGGTGTATAAGGGCACATAATCCCGACACCTGTGCAACTCAAATACGCACCTGTAATAGATGCCATAAGGGTCAACACCATGCAGCACTTTGTGGGGACTCAAGTAGTAGGCATCCTTCAGTCTCGGGAGACTATGGAGTTGCGCCCTAGTTGTCAATCCTGGTGCAGCGTCTGGTGTGACTGATGAGGCCAATCCGAGAGTGGCAGTCCATCCCACACCGAGCACAAACGAAGTCCGATTCTGGTCTGTCTTCCTGGTTACCGGCTTTCCTTCTCTGTCTCTTTGCCTCCGATTCCTTGGCAAGTGACTCCTCGAACTTGGAGAGACCTCGTTGAACAGACTGCCTCCAGGCTGAACGGTCTGTAGCCAGTGTCTCCCATATAGCAAGATCGACGTCCATGGCTTTCAGGTCCCTTTTGCATACGTCTTTGTACCGTAGCTGGGGCTTGCCTACTGGACGCTTTCCCTGCCTCAGCTCTCCATACAGGGGACTCAAGTACAGTCTCCCAAACCACAGGAGGAGGAACTTCCACTTCAGTACAGCTTTGTACCGTGTTACCTGACGTAAGTGTCTTGTCAACAAAGTCTGATCATAAATCAGCTCTACCCACTGCTCAATTGATCATTAAAAATGGAAAGTCCAAAGTCACCATACGTGGATTTTTGACCAAGGATCCCAAATGACCTTTATCTCAAAGAAGTTGGTAGATGTCCTGAAACTCAAGCCTCTACGAGAGACACAAATAAACATAGCAGGATTCCTGACTAACTCAGGAGCCCGAGTCTTCAAGGTAGTACAACCTAAAGTACATTTAGGCGGTTATGCCCGAACGACACAAGCTCTTGTAGTAGATAGATTCCCAACAGACCTGTATGGTATGGTCTAGGGACAACAGCCAAATTCCTAGAAGAAAAGGGGATCAAATTGGCTGACAAAATCCCATCAGACACCCTCTCCAATATTGGAATCCTTATGGGATCAGATGTCTACCATAAGTTTATCAAAGGAAAGGATGAAAAACAGGGAATGAACCTGTTACCATCTGCAGGTGGCTACTTGCTAACAGGCCCAGTATTATGACTGAAGCAACCCGCACCTGTAGACCACCAACATGCCAACCCAGTAATGGTTGCATGACTAGAACAGTCTCCACTACAATTCAGAGACATGTCCGAGGATGAGCTTGATCACCCTGTACATAAATTATGGGACCTGGCAACTCTCAGCATTGTCCCTGAACAACCTAGTCCAGATGACAACTGGACTTACAAACAATACCTGGACTCAGTTATGTACAGAGATAATCAATACTGGGTCAGGTTACCATGGAAGCTGAATCACCCTCAGCTACCCGTCAACCATTTTATGGCAAAAAAACAAATAACATCACAGGTGTTGCGCTTACAAAGACATACTGAGAATATGAAATTGTACCATGAAATAATACAAAGCAACTCAATGATAGATTTATCGAAGTTGTCACAAATGATAACCCAAAGGAAGGGCACAACCTGCCACATCATCCTGTATTGAAATATTCAGTTACTACCCCACTACGGATAGTATTTAATTGCAGTTCTAAGTCAAAACAGAGCAATGTTTCCTTAAATGACTGCCTTCAAACTGGCCCTAGCCTGACACAAAGGCTATATGACATGCCATTAAAGTTCCGCATCGGGACTTACACATACACGGCCGACATCAGCAAGGCTTTCCTTAGGGTAGGTCTCCAAGAAGAAGACCGTAACTACACAAAGTTCCTATGGATCAAGGATCCTAACGATCCAAACAGTGAGTTAATCACTTACAGGTTTGCATCTGTTTAGTTTGGTGCCACGTCTTCCCTGTTTCTGCTTCAAGCTTCCTAAGACATGCACTTGAAGAAGTCCAATAACCCAAATAAAACAGAAATTAGCAATAACTTGTATGTGGACAATTTCCAAGGAACAACCAGCAGTGAGAGTAAACTGCTGAGCATATACCACGAGGCCAATCGAGAATTAATTGGAGGAAATATGCCTCTCCAGTCGTGGGTCTCCAACAATGCCAAATTAAATCAACTGATCAAAACTGATTTTCCCGATTACCAGGTACCCGAGAAGATAAAGATACTAGGCATCGAATGGGATACGACAGCAGATCAGTTGACAATTAAGTTGGTGGAGCCAAATACCACCAACCTAACAACGAGAAAATTAATCTCACAACTCAGCAAACCCTTCGACCCATTGGGACTATTAAGTCCAATCTTAATTAATGGGAAGTTGATAATTCAGTAATGTTGGCAACAAAGGATAGGCAGGGATGATATTCTAACACCTGCCCTACAAGAAAAATGGCAAGGGTTAGTGAAAGAATTTAAGTATCCTAGAGTCTGTCAAGTTCCCTCGGAACACATTAAATGAAAAGGAACCAATTAAGCTACATGTATTCTGTGATGCCTCAGGAAAGGCTTATGGTACAGTAGCTTACCCTGGTCTCAAATGGGCAAGCCAATTTGCTCACATCAAAGGCCAGAGTGGCACCTTTAAAGAAAAGATCATTGCCACAACTGGAATTAACAACCTTACTGCTAGGTGTAAGATTGGCGCATTATCTGATCAAGGCCTTAAACAACATCCACTTTGAAGGAACAGTGGTATGGTCAGATAATGAGGCAGTGCTACAGTGGGTTAAAAACAATAATAGTAAAAAACCTTACGTGAGTAACCGCATTAAGGAAATACGAGAGTTGTCGGCAGGGTATAAACTGAGATATGCACCCATCAAAGAGAATCCAGCTGACTATCTCTCCCGAGGCCTGACTTTACGGCAATTAACAAAGGCAGAGATGTGGTTCAATGGACCTCAGTGGCTAATCAGCGACCAGTGGCCTAAACAAAAGCCACAAGTCATTGTTACCAATGTCACTGTTCCCACTGAGAACCCAGAACTGCCTCAGACTTTGGTAATTGATCCTAATCGGTACTTCCCTAGTGCCCTAAGGTACTGGGTCAAAAGCGCTCAGACAGACACATTCGGGACATAATTTGACAATGCTCCTAAGAAGCTACAAAATTATCTCGGTCTCTGGATAGATACCAACAATTATAACATAAACAGATGCAGAGGCCGCTTACAGCATGCGGACATAGATCTGGAAGCAAAAAATCCAATATTGCTTCCTCATCACCAAATAGTAAGCAAACTAATTGTGTTACACATACACAAATACAACACTCTGCATGGTGGAGTATTAGATACTCTCACAGACTTAAGACAACAGTACTGTCTACCCCAAAGTAGGCAGACTGTAAAATCCATAATTAAATCCTGTGTAATTTGCCGGAGATACGCTGCCAGAGTGTGTCCATATCCTGGCCCTCCTCCACTTCCAAAGGAACGAGTTGTACATATTCGTCCCTTTCAGACTACAGGAGTAGATTTCACAGGAGCACTAACACTAACAGGCACCAAGGACAAAAACCAGTAAAGGCATATATATGTCTTTTCACATGTACCACAACAAGGGCAGTCCATCTTGAAGTGACACCCGATATGAGTGTCGAGGCATTCTTACAGGCTTTCCGCAGGTTTGCTTCACAGAGATCCTGTCCTAAGTTAATGTTCTAGGACAATGGGTCCAACTTAGTGGCAGGAGAAGCATATCTGAGGAAAATCTGGATACACCCCAAAGGTGCGCACGGCCCTAAATCAACGGCAGTACCACTGAAAATTCATACCTCCCAGAGCACCATAGCACGGAGACTTCTATGAACGCTTGATTGGTATGGTGAAACATTCTCTACGGAAAATCCTACACCGCCAAAAGATTGACCTAAAGGAGCTCTAAACCGTAGCCATAGAGATAGAAGCACGAGTTAATAACCGACCACTTACCTACCTCTCTGATGATGTTTTGCAGCGTGAACCATTAAGTCCAGCTCATCTGATGTATGGGACACCTCTCAGCACCCTAGTGTCCCTTACCGACGAGGAATCAGAGGATCCTTCATATGTCCGAGAGGGTGATTTGGTTCAACGTTTCAAACATCTATCAGGGGTGATAAGTCGGTGGAATGATATATGGACTCGAGAATACCTTACTGCTCTGAGGGAGTATCATTACGGAGCAAACAACCCCCTAAAACAGAAGTAACTTGAACCCTGGTGACATAGTTCTGGTGGACAGCGATGGGCCACGCTCAGAGTGGCCTATAGGCCAAAGAGTCTCTGTTCATCCAGACCGTCAGGGCATCTTGAGAATAGTGAAAGTAAAATGCCGAGGAAACACTGCTCTCAAAACATTAGAGAAATTAGTTCCTTTAGAACTGGCAGGAAAAGAAGATGTTCAACGACTTCCAGCACCCGAAACACCAGTACGGGACATCCGTCCCCAAAGGACTGCTGCACAACAATGCAAACTCAAATTAAAACAACACAATAATTTTGCAGGAGAGGAATAAAGTGATCGCAGTGCTTACCGGGACTTTGACCCCGTGTTCCTCTTCCCCCGGAATTATGTCGGAAATCCACCACACATAATAACATAAGTTACCCCATAAAGGAAAAGAGAATGGGTAATTCCGTGACATCATCGACGCCACATATTTATATTAACTCTAATGTCTTTTAAACAACAGTCTAGTGTTTAAACTTAATAAAAAAAATTCACTAGGACTGAATATAGTTTCTAATGACGCGACAAACAGCTTGACTCCCTTGCTATTGTTAAATAAAATCAGAAGCAGAACCAAAACATTGGCCCTAGGGGGTCATCACATAGACACCAGAATCATAACAAACAACATGAGAGTGCTCCAGAGAGAATTGTGATACTAGTCTCGCACAATAGACTTACTCTATCCCAAAAGAGCTACAACAGCAACACCTCTACCATACAAATGGAACACTTGAGTATCCGACTGCCTTATACTTTTATTATAAATGTGTACACTATTTTTTTATATATACAAGAGTTGTTACATTCTTGTACAGCCACTAGTACGTATAGCATTTCGGGCAGGACCCTGGAACATGACCCCCACGAAGAAACGTTGTTACAACCAAGTACCCATTTTACTGTTGAGTTAAACAGAGACTACAGTTAAGGATTTGCGCCCAGTAAATCCTCCCCGGCCAGGATACGAACCCATGACAAAGCGCTCGAGGAACGCCAGGCAAGTGTCTTACAACTACACCACGAAGACTGGTGGCACTTAAATAATATTAGTTAGGTAGCCGGTTATGAAGAGAGCTTTAAAGCTCACACAAGTACGTTTACTCAGCATTACACACACATATTCCATGTCATACCTGTATTTACATGTTTAGGGAACCATTAATAATTCTTTACATCCTAAACATGTAATTGTGAGGAAGTTAGTGAAGCAGGAAGCTGGCTCCCAACATAATTATAGGAATAGTTACCTGCTATACATCAAGCCTTGCAGGCCTCCAGATAGCCGCCATAACGTGGCACTCTGAGGCACAGGGCCACACCCAATTCTGATGCTACAATTACACAGCCTTAGCAGCCCCCACCAGCAGTAGCAGCTATGGACCTTGTGTGTTTATACTGTAGACATAGTATTAGTAGTTATTAATTTGATTTGCTGTAGTATAATAGTAGATTAGACCACCATATGTAGTATGATAAATAATTATAATTGTAACAATAAGATAAACAAATACTGCTTGTACCATTTACATAAGGTGGTACAAGTTGCATTTGTCCCTCCCATTGTGTGTGATAAGTTCCAGCAGCTGAATCAGAATATATACAGTCCACTACTAACTAACTTACTACTAACTAAGAACTAACTCAGAAGAAAAATAAGCAACCTAGTCTAATTTATTGTGCTAACCTGGTGTAAGGGTAAGAATTTACACTTGTCTAGAGTTGAACATATATTACAACCTAGCAAGCAGATATTTTTATGCAGTACTCATGGCAACCCGAGTTGTGTTGTCTACATAACTATTGTAATAATTTAATTATAATCATTTCACCTTTGAGTGTTAACCACTTAACTGCGCCAACCGAGTATTCTCGGTCGGCGGAAAACTGTGCCAACCGAGAAAACTCTTTTTTATTTTTCGGTACCAATTCTAAATGTGTACGAGGTTGGTTGTGTACGAAATGTGCTCTTAGGACCTCCAGTGAGAGGCAGCCATTTTGGAAAAAATTCCCAGAATGCCCTAGGGCTGCTGGCTGGGTTAGTACTGAATGAGCAACCATGGGTGGCGCATAAAGCTAGGCACAGTAAGGACCTAAATCTAACGTCGGATGCAAGTCATACAGCACCTATGAGGATGATACACTGAGGGTATCCAGTTGTAGCTCTGAGCGTCACCCTTGCAATCCTATGCTATCTACAATTTATTTAGATGCTACATAGATGAATCGTTTTCTGTGTTCAGTGATGATGCATCTGATACAAATAACATAGATGAAAAGTGTTAGCTGCTTCCATGGTGGTGTTTTCCATAGATATTTTCAAGAATACCTGAATCTCTTCCTAACTGACAGACACTCTTTGAGGCTAGCTGAATCTCTTTCTGACTGACGGACACTCTTAAGGTAAGCTGAATCTCTTCCTGTGTATGACCTTACAAAGTGATCTTTTCAAAACTACCTTACAAATTTATCTTTTCCTATAATCTTTTCAATACTATCTTATGCTTTGCAAGCTTGGCTACATACAACCTACAAGTACTAAAGCCAAGGGTGCACGTGAGTGCGTTATTTGCAAGCACACAGAATGAAGAAACAGGAAGTGAACATTTTTCTGTACCTGATGCACTGAGAGCGAAGTTGCGCTGTGTACCATGAACTACTTAGTTGATTATTACTCTCTTCGGAAGTACTGAGTGTGTAATACAGTGTGTTACTGTGTAAATAGTGTGTGAAACTGTACATATTGTAATTCTAGTGAATTTTTAACAGGTAATAATGCGACAAACATTTATTGTGGACACATTACTGACACATGTATCACTGTCCAGGGAACATTATGAACGTTCTACTGTATACATATTGTAAAGGACACAAATATGCATCATATACGACAAAAAAACAAATAAAACTGCATTGGAAATACATAAAACAAATAATTAAAAATATATTTGTGGCAACACCCGGTGCTTGAATGGCCGGCGTGACCGTGTCTGGGCGAGTCACCCACGGGCGACCAGGCCCTGATGACGTCACAGCGCACCTTGTCCCCGTCCCCACAGCCAAAGTAAGTGGAATTTGGAATTTATTTTTACATAGACATGTTCAGGGAAGGGAATTTATCATTTTACAAAGAAAAAAGAATTTTTGGGAACATTTTATTTCATGCACACCGGGGGAATTTAACAATAAACTCGCTACAGCACAGTGGTTAATATGTGTGTCTGTACCAACTAAGAGTGATTTTGAGGGGCTAACTTGAGGTAAATCCAGCATAGATACAAGCTTACCACTCAAATTATAGTGTGTATGATTATATAATGCGTATTTTTTATATGATAAACAGCTCTTGTTCGGAAACTAGTAGCTCTACTAGCTCAAGTGCTAGAAACAGTCCAAATCAAAGTCCAACAAGGCTTAGCACTAGTACATCTGCAACACGGCTAGGAAATAAAGCCATTATGTCTACTGCCAAAAATGTAAAAGCGACCCTCACTGGAATGAAGGGCCACTTAACCCGACAGATAAAAAATGCGATGATTTATGTAATCAAACTCCAGTTGATTATGTATAACTGGAAGGCCATCCTAAGGTTGCACAGACCATATATCAGCATATACAAATGCAAGTCCTGGAATATCAGGATGTACAAATGCAAGTCCTGGAATATCAGGATGTACAAATGCAAGTCCTGAAATATCAGGATGTACAAATGCAAGTCCTGGAATATCAGGATGTACAAATGCAAGTCCTGAAATATCAGGATGTACAAATGCAAGTCCTGGAATATCAGGATGTACAAATGCAAGTCCTGAAATATCAGGATGTACAAATGCAAGTCCTGGAATATCAGCATGTACAAATGCAAGTCCTGAAATATCAGGATGTACAAATGCAAGTCCTGAAATATCAGGATGTACAAATGCAAGTCCTGGAATATCAGGATGTACAAATGCAAGTCCTTAAATATCAGGATGTACAAATGCAAGTCCTGAAATATCAGGATGTACAAATGCAAGTCCTGAAATATCAGGATGTACAAATGCAAGTCCTGAAATATCACGATGTTCAAATGCAAGTCCTGAAATATCAGGATGTACAAATGCAAGTCCTGAAATATCAGGATGTACAAATGCAAGTCCTGAAATATCAGGATGTACAAATGCAAGTCCTGAAATATCAGGATGTACAAATGCAAGTCCTGGAATATCAGGATGTACAAATGCAAGTCCTGAAATATCAGGATGTACAAATGCAAGTCCTGGAATATCAGGATGTACAAATGCAAGTCCTGAAATATCAGGATGTACAAATGCAAGTCCTGAAATATCAGGATGTACAAATGCAAGTCCTGAAATATCAGGATGTACAAATGCAAGTCCTGAAATATCAGGATGTACAAATGCAAGTCCTGAAATATCAGGATGTACAAATGCAAGTCCTGAAATATCAGGATGTACAAATGCAAGTCCTGAAATATCAGGATGTACAAATGCAAGTCCTGAAATATCAGGATGTACAAATGCAAGTCCTGAAATATCAGGATGTACAAATGCAAGTCCTGAAATATCAGGATGTATGTGCTACTACCAACATCAATGAAGAGGCAATGGACGCTGAAGAACAAGAAAACGCAGATTATGAAGATACAATAATGAAGATACAATACATACAAAGTTACAACACTTTGACAGTTTAATAACCACACATAAGGCCACTACAAACATTACAGCCACAGCTTCCCAAAACCCGACACAACCAGAAGTCAAATTACCGTCACTCAGTCTCCCAACTTTCTCTGATACAGAGGACGAGAGTTGGGACAACTTCTGGAACTAATTTGTCGATTCTGTGGATTCTAATGCCAATGTAGCAAAGATAAATTTGACATATTTGCAAGTTGTCCTAAAGAATGAAGCATTAAATGTGGTCTGTAATCTGACCATTACGGACGACGGGTACGATAATGCAGTACAGCTCCTAAAGGATAATTATGCTAAGCCAGAAAGAACTATCAGACTTCTAACCCAGAAGCTGTTGGATATTAACCCTCCAGATAGTACAGCTGACTCACTCCAAGTCTTTAGATTGGAGCTTGAGTCCTTGCTCAAGGCACTTAAGAATAAAGTGAATCTGGAGGAATCGGACTGTATAATCCAAGTTCATATGAGAAGCAAATTACCCAGTGACGTACTGGATAAGTTGTTTGTTTTATATAACAAGTCTTCTCTGATAGTAAAGGAGATAAAAGAAGGTTTGTGATCCATCGTAGAAGGACAACGAGATAACACAGATGGAAAAGCGACATCTAAACCTTCTTTAATCACTAATAGTAAACAACAAAGTACAAACAGTACTCCAAATAAATCTAAAACAACTTCCCCCGCCCCAAAGTGGAAACAAGACAGTGTGGGCACATATGTAGTGGGTCCCTCCAAACCTACAGTTAATGTGTCACCCAAAACGGTGACTCCCCAAGATGCTGTTAACGTCTGGAGGCCATGTGTGTTCTGTGAAGAACAACATACCATGTACAACTGCAAAGTTTACCCTGATCGTGCTACACGTATAAAACTACTGAAAGAGTTACATAAATGTACCAGGTGTATAAGGGCACATAATCCCGACACCTGTGCAACTCAAATACGCACCTGTAATAGATGTCAAGGGTTAACACCATACAGCACTTTGTGGGGACTCAAGTACAGTCTCCCAAACCACAGGAGGAGGAACTCCCACTTCAGTACAGCTTTGTACCGTGCTACCTGACATAAGTGTCTTCTCAACAAGGTCTGATCATAAATCAGCTCTACCCACTGCTCAATTGATCATTAAAAATGGAAAGTCCAAGGTCACCATACGTGGATTTTTGACCAAGGATCCCAAATGACCTTTATCTCAAAGAAGTTGGTAGATGTCCTGAAACTCAAGCCTCTACGAGAGACACAAATAAACATAGCAGGATTCCTGACTAACTCAGGAGCCCGAGTCTTCAAGGTAGTACAACCTAAAGTACATTTAGGCGGTTATGTCCGAACGACACAAACTCTTGTAGTAGATAGATTCCCATCAGACCTGTATGTATATGGTCTAGGGACAACAGCCAAATTCCTAGAAGAAAAGGGAATCAAATTGGCTGACAAAATCCCATCAGACGCCCTCTCCAATATTGGAATCCTTATGGGATCAGATGTCTACCATAAGTTTATCAAAGGAAAGGATGAAAAACAGGGAATGAACTTGTTACCATCTGCAGGTGGCTACTTGCTAACTGGCCCAGTATTATGACTGCAGCAACCCGCACCTGTAGACCACCAACATGCCAACCCAGTAATGGTTGCATGACTAGGAGAACAGTCTCCACTACAATTCAGAGACATGTTCGAGGATGAGCTTGATCACCCTGTACATAAATTATGGGACCTGGCAACTCTCAGCATTGTCCTTGAACAACCTAGCCCAGATGACAACTGGACTTACAAACAATACCTGGACTCATTTATCTACAGAGATAATCAATACTGGGTCAGGTTACCATGGAAGCTGAATCACCCTCTGCTACCCGTCAACCATTTTATGGCAAAAAAACAAATAACATCACAGGTGTTGCGCTTACAAAGACATACTGAGAACATGAAATTGTACCATGAAATAATACAAAGCAACTCAATGATAGATTTATCGAAGTTGTCACAAATGATAACCCAAAGGAAGGGCACAACCTGCCACATCATCCTGTACTGAAATATTCAGCTACTACCCCACTACGGATAGTATTTAATTGCAGTTCTAAGTCAAAACAGAGCAATGTTTCCTTAAATGACTGCCTTCAAACTGGCCCTAGCCTGACACAAAGGCTATATGACATGCCATTAAAGTTCCGCATCGGGACTTACGCATACACGGCCGACATCAGCAAGGCTTTCCTTAGGGTAGGTCTCCAAGAAGAAGACCGTAACTACACAAAGTTCCTATGGATCAAGGATCCTAACGATCCAAACAGTGAGTTAATCACTTACAGGTTTGCATCTGTTTAGTTTGGTGCCACGTCTTCCCTGTTTCTGCTTCAAGCTTCCTTAGACATGCACTTGAAGAAGTCCAATAACCCAAATAAAACAGAAATTAGCAATAACTTGTATGTGGACAATTTCCAAGGAACAGTCAGCAGTGAGAGTAAACTGCTGAGCATATACCACAAGGCCAATCGAGAATTAATTGGAGGAAATATGCCTCTCCAGTCGTGGGTCTCCAACAATGCCAAATTAAATCAACTGATCAAAACTGATTTTCCCGATTACCAGGTACCAGAGAAGATAAAGATACTAGGCATCGAATGGGATACGACAGCAGATCAGTTGACAATTAAGTTGGTGGAGCCAAATACCACCAACCTAACAACGAGAAAATTAATCTCACAACTCAGCAAACCCTTCGACCCATTGGGACTATTAAGTCCAATCTTAATTAATGGGAAGTTGATAATTCAGTAATGTTGGCAACAAAGGATAGGCTGGGATGATATTCTAACACCTACCCTACAAGAAAAATGGCAAGGGCTAGTGAAAGAATTTAAGTATCCTAGAGTCTGTCAAGTTCCCTCGGAACACAGTAAATGAAAAGGAACCAATTAAGCTACATGTATTCTGTGATGCCTCAGGAAAGGCTTATGGTACAGTAGCTTACCTGGTCTCAAATGGGCAAGCCAATTTGCTCACATCAAAGGCCAGAGTGGCACCATTAAAGAAACGATCATTGCCACAACTGGAATTAACAACCTTACTGCTAGGTGTAAGATTGGCGCATTATCTGATCAAGGCCTTAAACAACATCCACTTTGAAGAAACAGTGGTATGGTCAGATAATGAGGCAGTGCTACAGTGGGTTAAAAGCAATAATAGTAAAAAACCTTACGTGAGTAACCGCATTAAGGAAATACGAGAGTTGTCGGCAGGGTATAAACTGAGATATGCACCCATCAAAGAGAATCCAGCTGACTATCTCTCCCGAGGCCTGACTTTACGGCAATTAACAAAGGCAGAGATGTGGTTCAATGGACCTCAGTGGCTAATCAGCGACCAGTGGCCTAAACAAAAGCCACAAGTCATTGTTACCAATGTCACTGTTCCCACTGAGAACTCAGAACTGCCTCAGACTTTGGTAATTGATCCTAATCGGTACTTCCCTAGTGCCCTAAGGTACTGGGTCAAAAGCGCTCAGACAGACACATTCGGGACATAATTTGACAATGCTCCTAAGAAGCTACAAAATTATCTGGGTCTCTGGATAGATACCAACAATTATAACATAAACAGATGCAGAGGCCGCTTACAGCATGCGGACATAGATCTGGAAGCAAAAAATCCAATATTGCTTCCTCATCACCAAATAGTAAGCAAACTAATTGTGTTACACATACACAAATACAACACTCTGCATGGTGGAGTATTAGATACTCTCACAGACTTAAGACAACAGTACTGTCTACCCCAAAGTAGGCAGACTGTAAAATCCATAATTAAATCCTGTGTAATTTGCCGGAGATACGCTGCCAGAGTGTGTCCATATCCTGGCCCTCCTCCAATTCCAAAGGAACGAGTTGTACATATTCGTCCCTTTCAGACTACAGGAGTAGATTTCACAGGAGCACTAACACTAACAGGCACCAAGGACAAAAACCAGTAAAGGCATATATATGTCTTTTCACATGTACCACAACAAGGGCAGTCCATCTTGAAGTGACACCCGATATGAGTGTCGAGGCATTCTTACAGGCTTTCCGCAGGTTTGCTTCACAGAGATCCTGTCCTAAGTTAATGTTCTAGGACAATGGGTCCAACTTAGTGGCAGGAGAAGCATATCTGAGGAAAATCTGGATACACCCCAAAGGTGCGCACGGCCCTAAATCAACGGCAGTACCACTGAAAATTCATACCTCCCAGAGCACCATAGCACGGAGACTTCTATGAACGCTTGATTGGTATGGTGAAACATTCTCTACGGAAAATCCTACACCGCCAAAAGATTGACCTAAAGGAGCTCTAAACCGTAGCCATAGAGATAGAAGCACGAGTTAATAACCGACCACTTACCTACCTCTGATGATGTTTTGCAGCGTGAACCATTAAGTCCAGCTCATCTGATGTATGGGACACCTCTCACCACCCTAGTGTCCCTTACCGACGAGGAATCAGAGGATCCTTCATATGTCCGAGAGGGTGATTTGGTTCAACGTTTCAAACATCTATCAGGGGTGATAAGTCGGTGGAATGATATATGGACTCGAGAATACCTTACTGCTCTGAGGGAGTATCATTACGGAGCAAACAACCCCCTAAAACAGAAGTAACTTGAACCCTGGTGACATAGTTCTGGTGGACAGCGATGGGCCACGCTCAGAGTGGCCTATAGGCCAAAGAGTCTCTGTTCATCCAGACCGTCAGGGCATCTTGAGAATAGTGAAAGTAAAATGCCGAGGAAACACTGCTCTCAAAACATTAGAGAAATTAGTTCCTTTAGAACTGGCAGGAAAAGAAGATGTTCAACGACTTCCAGCACCCGAAACACCAGTACGGGACATCCGTCCCCAAAGGACTGCTGCACAACAATGCAAACTCAAATTAAAACAACACAATAATTTTGCAGGAGAGGAATAAAGTGATCGCAGTGCTTACCGGGACTTTGACCCCTTGTTCCTCTTCCCCCGGAATTATGTCGGAAATCCACCACACATAATAACATAAGTTACCCCCATAAAGGAAAAGAGAATGGGTAATTCCGTGACATCATCGACGCCACATATTTATATTAACTCTAATGTCTTTTAAACAACAGTCTAGTGTTTAAACTTAATAAAAAAAATTCACTAGGACTGAATATAGTTTCTAATGACGCGACAAACAGCTTGACTCCCTTGCTATTGTTAAATAAAATCAGAAGCAGAACCAAAACATTGGCCCTAGGGGGTCATCACATAGACACCAGAATCATAACAAACAACATGAGAGTGCTCCAGAGAGAATTGTGATACTAGTCTCGCACAATAGACTTACTCTATCCCAAAAGAGCTACAACAGCAACACCTCTACCATACAACTGGAACACTTGAGTATCCGACTGCCTTATACTTTTATTATAAATGTGTACACTTTTTTTTTATATATACAAGAGTTGTTACATTCTTGTACAGCCACTAGTACGTGTAGCATTTCGGGCAGGACCCTGGAACATGACCCCCACGAAGAAACGTTGTTACAACCAAGTACCCATTTTACTGTTGAGTTAAACAGAGACTACAGTTAAGGATTTGCACCCAGTAAATCCTCCCCGGCCAGGATACGAACCCATGACAAAGCGCTCGAGGAACGCCAGGCAAGTGTCTTACAACTACACCACGAAGACTGGTGGCACTTAAATAATATTAGTTAGGTAGCCGGTTATGAAGAGAGCTTTAAAGCTCACACAAGTACGTTTACTCAGCATTACACACACACATATTCCATGTCATACCTGTATTTACATGTTTAGGGAACCATTAATAATTCTTTACATCCTAAACATGTAATTGTGAGGAAGTTAGTGAAGCAGGAAGCTGGCTCCCAACATAATTATAGGAATAGTTACCTGCTGTACATCAAGCCTTGTAGGCCTCCAGATAGCCGCCATAACGTGGCACTCTGAGGCACAGGGCCACACCCAATTCTGATGCTACAATTACACAGCCTTAGCAGCCCCCACCAGCAGTAGCAGCTATGGCCCTTGTGTGTTTATACTGTAGACATAGTATTAGTAGTTATTAATTTAATTTGCTGTAGTATAATAGTAGATTAGACCACCATATGTAGTATGATAAATAATTATAATTGTAACAATAAGATAAACAAATACTGCTTGTACCATTTACATAAGGTGGTACAAGTTGCATTTGTCCCTCCCATTGTGTGTGATAAGTTCCAGCAGCTGAATCAGAATATATACAGTCCACTACTAACTAACTTACTACTAAGAACTAACTCAGAAGAAAAATAATCAAATAAATATAATATAAATTCAAGTAAATATTTAATAATTCATAAAAGAAAAAGACTTAAAACTGATAGGATTTTCCCACAAGTGTAAAGCGCCCTAAATGCCTCCTTACTTAGGTTTCTGAATGATGTTCTAACTTTTGCCAGTGTAGAGTACGCTGCTGTCGTTACCCTATTTATACGTGCTTCAGGAGATAGATTAGGTGTTACGTCCATATTTGTGTGTGTGTGTGTACTTAATTAATTATACTTGCAGGGGTTGAGCTCTGGCTCTTTGGTGTGTGTGTGTGTACTCACCTAATTGTGCTTATGGGGATTGAGCTCTGGCTCCTTGGTCCCGCCTCTCAACCGTCAATCAACAGGTGTACAGGTTCCTGAGCCTACTGGGCTCTATCATATATGCACTTGCATCTGTATATGGGGTCTGCCTCCATTACATCACTTCCTAATGGATTCCATTTGTCTACTACTCTGACACTGAAAAAAAATCTAATGTCTCTGTGGCTCATTTGAGCACTCAATTTCCACCTGTGTATGTGCCCCTTGTGTCTGTCTTTATCTACACTATCATTCCTCTGAGAATCTTGTATGTGGTGATCATGTCCCCCCTAACTCTTCTGTCTCCCAGTGAAGTGAAGGTTAATTCCCATAGCCTCTCCTCGTAGCTCATACCCCTTAGTTCGGGGTGCTAGTCTGGTAGCAAACTTTTGAACCTTTTCCAGTTTAGTCTTATGCTTGAGTAGATAAGGACTCCTTGCTGGAGCTGCATACTCCAGAATTGGTCTGACATATGTGGTACAAAGTTATGAGAGATTCCTTACACAAGTTCCTAAAGGCCATTCTTATGTTAGCCATTCTGGCATATGCCGCTGATGTTATCCTCTTGATATGGGCTTCAGGGGACAGATCTGGGGTGATATCAACCCCCAGGTCTTTCTCTCTCTCTGACTCCTGAAGTATTTCATATCCCAAATGATACTTTGTATATGGTCTCCTGCTCCCTACACCTATCTTCATTACATTGCATTTCCTTGGGTTAAACTCTAACAACCAAACACAGCGTTCTTTCCTGTTGACCCCTGAAGCTTACAGAAAATGAGAAATGGTGAAGGTTCCAGCAAGCACATTCACCGAGACAGCAAGAGACTTGGAATGGCATTTCAGGAATGGATAGAATCTGTCGGTGTAGAAGCCTATGATGATTTGAAACAGTTGATGATTATGGAGAAATTTCTGGAAATGATGCACCCTGAAATGGAATTTAACATCCAGGAGAAGATCCTGGATCTTCTTAAAGAAGAACTTAAGATCCAAGAGGCAGGAGTGCAGAATGTGAGAGACGCAGCAGATATGATTACGGAGGCCTATTGGAGCCTAAGGGAAAGCAGGTTGAAGAGCGATGTGAGACGTAATTATGGCAGACCTAGTGGAGCATGAGCTGACCAAAGTGTCGAGGTGCAGGGAAATAATTATGGTGGCCCCAAACCCTGTGAAGGAAAGTTACTGAGTCCGCCGGCCAGAGTTAAGCGAGACACTAATTATGTACCAAGGAGTCAGGAGTCCAGCCAGACACAGCAGGGTGCAGGTGGTGCACCTGTGCGGGGAACCTCCAATGCAAGTGGACAGAGTCAAAGCCACTCAGGGGGATATAGAAGAAACTTTTCCCAAGTATGATGCTATGAATTTAACGGATATGGTCACCTGATGCAGGATTGTAAGCAGGGCAAGAGAATTGTGACCCTGACAATGTGTGATCTCCGCAACTCATGTGTGATTGAAATAAAGGACCAACCGCAGAAAGTGAACTTGAAGAACGAGAGGTATAGCCCGTTAATTAGTAGATGGGTTAGCATAGAAGGCCAACCTGAAACGGAAGCAAATATACTCAGAGATATAGGAGCGAATCAGAGCTTGATTCTGAGATGCATGATCGCGGATGATCAACTCTTAGCTGGCAGTCGGAAAATAAAGGTGTATGGGTTATTGTCAGTCATACATGCCTATTTGTGCTGTCAGACTGAAGTCAGATTCAGATTCTGTCGGCGGAGGTGATGTTGGGAGTGTGTACTGAATACCTGTTCCAGGGATACAAGTGATCCTGGATAATAACTTGTGCGGGTCGAAGGTGTTGCCCGAGCTGATGGTAGAAGCTGTGCAGAAGGGCCACGGTACTGATGGGACACCTGATAGAGTGGACCTGGCTGGCATCCTAGGTGATGAGTCAGAGGACAGCCAAGTCATTGTATACCCTGCCCGTGTAGTGACGAGGGCAGAGGATGCCAACAAGGGAGACACTAGAGGGGATGTGACAGTGTCGACTCAACTGAGTGCAGAGACTAATGTGGAGGTAGCAGGGCTGTGAAGTGAAGGTCCAGCTCGGTAAAATGAGGACATGGAGAGCTCAGGAATAAAGATGTCAGAGAAAACTAATATGAACAGAGTGGACCTAATTAGAGCCCAGCCTGCTGATCTTGAGAGTCAGAAAGTGGAGATAACTGTGAGGTAGAGAGTGTGGTCAGACTGAGGACGAGAGTAGAGTGACAAGTTGTCCACAGGAACAGAAGTAAAGGGATGATGAAGTTGAGTTGTGTGAGATGTCAGAAGTTGACACATGTCACCGGGAGAGCGAAGAAAAGATAGTGAAGAGGAGTAATAGCCAAGAAGAGGAAGTGAGAAGAGATAGTATGTGCAGGATGAGAGAGGCTTACTAGCACTCTAGAAGAAGTAGGGCGACAAGTATGGTCGAGTACAGCCGAGTGTAGTCCAGTACTCGAGGAAGCCTTGAGGCAACGAGGAAGAGTTGAATGGGAAGAATTAAAGTTGTGTAGTAAGGTGACACGGGAGAAGAGGAAGATAATATTGCAAGCATGGAGGAGTAGAAGAAAGTCGAAGGTTCGATGAAAGTCGAAAAAGATGAAGTTACAGATTAATGTGGAGATGGAAGAAGGGATCGTCGACGAAGACGAAAGACTGAAGTATGATGTCGACAGACTGAAGCGTGAGGACGACGAACCTCTGTATGAGGACGACAGAGGAGGTACAGGCAGTAGATGTCTAATTCTTGACGTGTGGAGTGCCAGAAGAAGGAGACACTGTGGAGGACAACATTAAATTATGAGAGGGCTGATGGAGCGAAGGTGTCCAGCACTGTCAGCCTGGCCAAGGTGCACGAGAAGTTGGGTCACTTAGAGGAAGACCATGTTTTCAGTGTGTGATGAACCAGGTGTTGCAAGGTGCAACGGGTTGTGCAGTGTACATCGACAACATTGTTATATTTGCAGACTCCTGGAGAGAGCATGTAGACAGACTATTGAATTTGTTCGGCCGATTAGAGAGGGTCGATATGACAATTAACTTGGCGAAGAGTGAGTTTGGAAGAGTCCGACTAGAGTACCTGGGTTATGTGGTAGGGCAAGGTGAAGTTGCTCCAGTGAAGACGAAGGTTGAAGCCATCGAAAACGTCTCGGTACCCAAAGGAAAGAAAGAGTTGTTGAGGTACTTAAGAATGATTGGATATTATAGGAAATTTTGTAAGAATTTTTCCACCGTAGCCTCGAGCTTAGCCACTGAGAATAACTCTCAGAAATAAGGGGAGGGGAGTGTTATGACAACATGTAGCCTGGTGGAACGAGTCTACCCAGTGAGAGTTATTCTGTTTTCCGGACCTGAGGTTAAGAGGTCAGAGGAAGAAAATATATTATAAACGTCAGTGAGTAAATTTAAGAATACGAGCAGAAGATGAGCGACATAGAATGAGATGCACTCATTCAGGCATCGAGCAATCTCTTAACACGGTGACGCCAGCAGGACGTCGTGACATTACTTGAGTTACAGCAGTTGTCAGAGATGGTTGTACTTTGTTGATCTCCTGGAAGATGGAAGAATATAGTGCCCAGTGTTAGTAGTGGAGTGAAGGCAACATGTTTTCAAGTGTCAGGAAGCTGTTGGAGACATTGTACACCATTTCTCTGTGATTTTAATATATTAGAGACGGCATGGAAGTGTGTGTTTGGTCGTGCTTGTGTGGAACTGTAATTGTGTGCTCCTTCAAGAGGAAGGAAGTAAGCAGGTGTTTCTGTGTGGAGCCTGCCGGGTGACTCTATGTACTCAAGTCTGGACTTGAGGAAGTCTTGTGAAGCAGTCGTAAAACGATTTTTATGGGCGGCCTCAGTGAGTACCATGTTGAGCCTCAGAGAGTGAGCACCATGTTGAGCCTCAGAGAGTGAGCACCATGTTGAGCCTCAGAGAGTGAGCACCATGTTGAGCCTCAGAGAGTGAGCACCATGTTGAGCCTCAGAGAGTGAGCACCATGTTGAGCCTCAGAGAGTGAGCACCATGTTGAGCCTCAGAGAGTGAGCACCATGTTGAACCTCAGAGTGAGCACCATGTTGAGCCTCAGAGTGAGCACCATGTTGAGCCTCAGAGAGTGAGCACCATGTTGAGCCTCAGAGTGAACGCCTTCACGTCGTAGATTTCTGCAGTTTGTGTGGGAAGAAGTTAATCGAGGAACTTCAAGGCTGGAGAAGAAGTGTAGGCTGAACTATGAGGTAGAGCAGAGCTCCATAGTGAGGAGTTGAACTTCTAGCAGTGTAGAGGAGCTACACGTTCCTTTGTGGAACCAGTGAAGGAGCGTCACTGGTATTGGAGTAGGACTTCGTTGTGCAGCAGATTGTGAGAACTGAAGAAGGGCCTTTTCTGATTTTTGGCGGACCTAGATATATGCATTGGTAATGAGTCCCTAGAAGCAGAGCAGAGGATATTGTGGACACAATGTATGAGAGGAATGCTTGAATGTTTATTGGCATGTAAGACGCAGTGTAAGGTGAGTGGTTGATTTCTTCTTTAGTTGGGGGATACTTATAAGAACATAAGAACAAAGGTAACTGCAGAAGGCCTATTGGCCCATACGAGGCAGCT
>NC_091214.1:28719170-28734170 GCF_040958095.1 Procambarus clarkii
ACCAGCATCCCAGGTTGAGACCAACATCCCAGGTGAGACCAACATCCCAGGTGGAGACCAACATCCCAGGTGAGACCAACATCCCAGGTGAGACCAACATCCCAGGTGAGACCATCATCCCAGGTGAGACCAACATCCCAGGTGAGACCAGCATCCCAGGTGAGACCAACATCCCAGGTGAGACCAACATCCCAGGTGAGACCAACATCCCAGGTGAGACCAACATCCCAGGTGAGACCAACATCCCAGGTGAGACCAGCATCCCAGGTGAGACCAACATCCCAGGTGAGACCAACATCCCAGGTGAGACCAACATCCCAGGTGAGACCAGCATCCCAGGTGAGACCAACATCCCAGGTGAGACCAACATCCCAGGTGAGACCAACATCCCAGGTGAGACCAACATCCCAGGTGAGACCAACATCCCAGGTGAGACCAACATCCCAGGTGAGACCAACATCCCAGGTGAGACCAACATCCCAGGTGAGACCAACATCCCAGGTGAGACCAACATCCCTAGGTGAGACCAGCATCCCAGGTGAGACCAACATCCCAGGTGAGACCAACATCCCAGGTGAGACCAACATCCCAGGTGAGACCAGCATCCCAGGTGAGACCAACATCTCGGGTGAAACCAACATCTCAGGTGAGACCAATATCCCAGGTGAGACCAGCATCCCAGGTGAGACCAACATCCCAGGTGAGACCAACATCCCAGGTGAGACCAACATCCCAGGTGAGACCAACATCCCAGGTGAGACCAACATCCCAGGTGAGACCAACATCCCAGGTGAGACCAGCATCCCAGGTGAGACCAACATCCCAGGTGAGACCAACATCCCAGGTGAGACCAACATCCCAGGTGAGACCAGCATCCCAGGTGAGACCAACATCCCAGGTGAGACCAACATCCCGGGTGAGACCAACATCCCAGGTGAGACCAACATCCCAGGTGAGACCAACATCCCAGGTGAGACCAGCATCCCAGGTGAGACCAACATCCCAGGTGAGACCAACATCCCAGGTGAGGCCAACATCCCTGATGAGACCAGCATCCCAGGTGAGACCAACATCCCAGGTGAGACCAACATCCCAGGTGAGACCAACATCCCAGGTGAGACCAGCATCCCAGGTGAGACCAACATCTCGGGTGAAACCAACATCTCAGGTGAGACCAACATCCCAGGTGAGACCAGCATCCCAGGTGAGGCCAACATCCCAGGTGAGACCAGCATCCCAGGTGAGACCAGCATCCCAGGTGAGACCAACATCTCGGGTGAAACCAACATCCCAGGTGAGACCAACATCCCTGGTGAGACCAACATCCCAGGTGAGACCAACATCCCTGGTGAGACCAGCATCCCAGGTGAGACCAACATCCCAGGTGAGACCAACACCCCTGGTGAGACCAACATCCCAGGTGACACCAACATCCCAGGTGAGACCAACATCCCTGGTGAGACCAGCATCCCAGGTGAGACCAACATCCCAGGTGAGACCAACATCCCAGGTGAGACCAACATCCCTGGTGAGACCAACACCCCTGGTGAGACCAACACCCTGGTGAGACCAACATCCCAGGTGAGACCAACATCTCGGGTGAAACCAACATCCCTGGTGAGACCAACACCCCTGGTGAGACCAACATCCCAGGTGAGACCAGCATCCCAGGTGAGACCAACATCCCAGGTGAGACCAACATCCCTGGTGAGACCAACACCCCTGGTGAGACCAACACCCCTGGTGAGACCAACATCTCGGGTGAGACCAACATCCCAGGTGAGACCAACATCCCAGGTGAGACCAACATCCCAGGTGAGACCAACATCCCAGGTGAGACCAACGTCCCAGGTGAGACCAACATCCCAGGTGAGACCAACATCCCAGGTGAGACCAGCATCCCAGGTGAGACCAACATCCCAGGTGAGACCAGCATCCCAGGTGAGACCAACATCCCAGGTGAGACCAGCATCCCAGGTGAGACCAACATCCCAGGTGAGACCAGCATCCCAGGTGAGACCAGCATCCCAGGTGAGACCAGCATCCCAGGTGAGACCAACATCCTAGGTGAGACCAGCATCCCAGGTGAGACCAACATCCCAGGTGAGACCAACATCCCAGGTGGGACCAACATCCCAGGTGAGACCAACATCCCAGGTGAGACCAACATCCCAGGTGAGACCATCATCCCAGGTGAGACCAACATCCCAGGTGAGACCAGCATCCCAGGTGAGACCAACATCCCAGGTGAGACCAACATCCCAGGTGAGACCAACATCCCAGGTGAGACCAACATCCCAGGTGAGACCAACATCCCAGGTGAGACCAGCATCCCAGGTGAGACCAACATCCCAGGTGAGACCAACATCCCAGGTGAGACCAACATCCCAGGTGAGACCAGCATCCCAGGTGAGACCAACATCCCAGGTGAGACCAACATCCCAGGTGAGACCAACATCCCAGGTGAGACCAACATCCCAGGTGAGACCAACATCCCAGGTGAGACCAACATCCCAGGTGAGACCAACATCCCAGGTGAGACCAACATCCCAGGTGAGACCAACATCCCAGGTGAGACCAACATCCCTGGTGAGACCAGCATCCCAGGTGAGACCAACATCCCAGGTGAGACCAACATCCCAGGTGAGACCAACATCCCAGGTGAGACCAGCATCCCAGGTGAGACCAACATCTCGGGTGAAACCAACATCTCAGGTGAGACCAATATCCCAGGTGAGACCAGCATCCCAGGTGAGACCAACATCCCAGGTGAGACCAACATCCCAGGTGAGACCAACATCCCAGGTGAGACCAACATCCCAGGTGAGACCAACATCCCAGGTGAGACCAACATCCCAGGTGAGACCAGCATCCCAGGTGAGACCAACATCCCAGGTGAGACCAACATCCCAGGTGAGACCAACATCCCAGGTGAGACCAGCATCCCAGGTGAGACCAACATCCCAGGTGAGACCAACATCCCGGGTGAGACCAACATCCCAGGTGAGACCAACATCCCAGGTGAGACCAACATCCCAGGTGAGACCAGCATCCCAGGTGAGACCAACATCCCAGGTGAGACCAACATCCCAGGTGAGGCCAACATCCCTGATGAGACCAGCATCCCAGGTGAGACCAACATCCCAGGTGAGACCAACATCCCAGGTGAGACCAACATCCCAGGTGAGACCAGCATCCCAGGTGAGACCAACATCTCGGGTGAAACCAACATCTCAGGTGAGACCAACATCCCAGGTGAGACCAGCATCCCAGGTGAGGCCAACATCCCAGGTGAGACCAGCATCCCAGGTGAGACCAGCATCCCAGGTGAGACCAACATCTCGGGTGAAACCAACATCCCAGGTGAGACCAACATCCCTGGTGAGACCAACATCCCAGGTGAGACCAACATCCCTGGTGAGACCAGCATCCCAGGTGAGACCAACATCCCAGGTGAGACCAACACCCCTGGTGAGACCAACATCCCAGGTGACACCAACATCCCAGGTGAGACCAACATCCCTGGTGAGACCAGCATCCCAGGTGAGACCAACATCCCAGGTGAGACCAACATCCCAGGTGAGACCAACATCCCTGGTGAGACCAACACCCCTGGTGAGACCAACACCCTGGTGAGACCAACATCCCAGGTGAGACCAACATCTCGGGTGAAACCAACATCCCTGGTGAGACCAACACCCCTGGTGAGACCAACATCCCAGGTGAGACCAGCATCCCAGGTGAGACCAACATCCCAGGTGAGACCAACATCCCTGGTGAGACCAACACCCCTGGTGAGACCAACACCCCTGGTGAGACCAACATCTCGGGTGAGACCAACATCCCAGGTGAGACCAACATCCCAGGTGAGACCAACATCCCAGGTGAGACCAACATCCCAGGTGAGACCAACGTCCCAGGTGAGACCAACATCCCAGGTGAGACCAACATCCCAGGTGAGACCAGCATCCCAGGTGAGACCAACATCCCAGGTGAGACCAGCATCCCAGGTGAGACCAACATCCCAGGTGAGACCAGCATCCCAGGTGAGACCAACATCCCAGGTGAGACCAACATCCCACGTGAGACCAACATCCCAGGTGAGACCAACATCCCAGGTGAGACCAGCATCCCAGGTGAGACCAACATCCCAGGTGAGACCAACATCCCAGGTGAGACCAGCATCCCAGGTGAGACCAACATCCCAGGTGAGACCAACATCCCAGGTGAGACCAGCATCCCAGGTGAGACCAACATCCCAGGTGAGACCAACATCCCAGGTGAGACCAACATCCCAGGTGAGACCAACATCCCAGGTGAGACCAACATCCCAGGTGAGACCAAGCATCCCAGGTGAGACCAACATCCCAGGTGAGACCAACATCCCAGGTGAGACCAACATCCCAGGTGAAACCAGCATCCCAGGTGAGACCAACATCCCAGGTGAGACCAACATCCCAGGTGAGACCAACATCCCAGGTGAGACCAACATCCCAGGTGAGACCAACATCCCAGGTGAGACCAACATCCCAGGTGAGACCAGCATCCCAGGTGAGACCAACATCCCAGGTGAGACCAACATCCCAGGTGAGGCCAACATCCCTGATGAGACCAGCATCCCAGGTGAGACCAACATCCCAGGTGAGACCAACATCCCAGGTGAGACCAACATCCCAGGTGAGACCAGCATCCCAGGTGAGACCAACATCCTCGGGTGAAACCAACATCTCAGGTGAGACCAACATCCCAGGTGAGACCAGCATCCCAGGTGAGGCCAACATCCCAGGTGAGACCAGCATCCCAGGTGAGACCAGCATCCCAGGTGAGACCAACATCTCGGGTGAAACCAACATCCCAGGTGAGACCAACATCCCTGGTGAGACCAACATCCCAGGTGAGACCAACATCCCTGGTGAGACCAGCATCCCAGGTGAGACCAACATCCCAGGTGAGACCAACACCCCTGGTGAGACCAACATCCCAGGTGACACCAACATCCCAGGTGAGACCAACATCCCTGGTGAGACCAGCATCCCAGGTGAGACCAACATCCCAGGTGAGACCAACATCCCAGGTGAGACCAACATCCCTGGTGAGACCAACACCCCTGGTGAGACCAACACCCTGGTGAGACCAACATCCCAGGTGAGACCAACATCTCGGGTGAAACCAACATCCCTGGTGAGACCAACACCCCTGGTGAGACCAACATCCCAGGTGAGACCAGCATCCCAGGTGAGACCAACATCCCAGGTGAGACCAACATCCCTGGTGAGACCAACACCCCTGGTGAGACCAACACCCCTGGTGAGACCAACATCTCGGGTGAGACCAACATCCCAGGTGAGACCAACATCCCAGGTGAGACCAACATCCCAGGTGAGACCAACATCCCAGGTGAGACCAACGTCCCAGGTGAGACCAACATCCCAGGTGAGACCAACATCCCAGGTGAGACCAGCATCCCAGGTGAGACCAACATCCCAGGTGAGACCAGCATCCCAGGTGAGACCAACATCCCAGGTGAGACCAGCATCCCAGGTGAGACCAACATCCCAGGTGAGACCAACATCCCACGTGAGACCAACATCCCAGGTGAGACCAACATCCCAGGTGAGACCAGCATCCCAGGTGAGACCAACATCCCAGGTGAGACCAACATCCCAGGTGAGACCAGCATCCCAGGTGAGACCAACATCCCAGGTGAGACCAACATCCCAGGTGAGACCAGCATCCCAGGTGAGACCAACATCCCAGGTGAGACCAACATCCCAGGTGAGACCAACATCCCAGGTGAGACCAACATCCCAGGTGAGACCAACATCCCAGGTGAGACCAGCATCCCAGGTGAGACCAACATCCCAGGTGAGACCAACATCCCAGGTGAGACCAACATCCCAGGTGAAACCAGCATCCCAGGTGAGACCAACATCCCAGGTGAGACCAACATCCCAGGTGAGACCAACATCCCAGGTGAGACCAACATCCCAGGTGAGACCAACATCCCAGGTGAGACCAACATCCCAGGTGAGACCAGCATCCCAGGTGAGACCAACATCCCAGGTGAGACCAACATCCCAGGTGAGACCAACATCCCTGGTGAGACCAGCATCCCAGGTGAGACCAACATCCCAGGTGAGACCAACATCCCAGGTGAGACCAGCATCCCAGGTGAGACCAACATCTCGGGTGAAACCAACATCCCAGGTGAGACCAACATCCCAGGTGAGACCAGCATCCCAGGTGAGACCAACATCCCAGGTGAGACCAACATCCCAGGTGAGACCAGCATCCCAGGTGAGACCAACATCTCGGGTGAAACCAACATCCCAGGTGAGACCAACATCCCAGGTGAGACCAGCATCCCAGGTGAGACCAACATCCCAGGTGAGACCAACATCCCAGGTGAGACCAGCATCCCAGGTGAGACCAGCATCCCAGGAGAGACCAACATCTCGGGTGAAACCAACATCCCAGGTGAGACCAACATCCCAGGTGAGACCAACATCCCTGGTGAGACCAACATCCCAGGTGAGACCAACATCCCAGGTGAGACCAATATCCCAGGTGAGACCAACATCCCAGGTGAGACCAACACCCCAGGTGAGACCAACATCCCAGGTGAGACCAGCATCCTGGTCAGACCAACATCCCTGGTGAGACCAACATCCCAGGTGAGGCCAACATCCCTGGTGAGACCAACATCCCTGGTGAGACCAACATCCCAGGTGAGACCAACATCCCAGGTGAGACCAATATCCCAGGTGAGACCAACATCCCAGGTGAGACCAACACCCCAGGTGAGACCAACATCCCAGGTGAGACCAGCATCCTGGTCAGACCAACATCCCTGGTGAGACCAACATCCCAGGTGAGGCCAACATCCCTGGTCAGACCAATATCCCTGGTGAGACCAACATCCCAGGTGAGGCCAACATCCCTGGTGAGACCAACATCCCTGGTGAGACCAACATCCCTGGTGAGACAACATCCCTGGTGAGACCAACATCCCTGGTGAGACCAACATCACTGGTGAGACCAACATCCTGGTGAGACCAACATCCTGGTGAGACCAACATCCCTGGTGAGACCAACATCCTGGTGAGACCAACATCCCTGGTGAGACCAACATCCCTGGTGAGACCAACATCCCTGGTGAGACCAACATCCCAGGTGAGACCAACATCCCTGGTGAGACCAACATCCCTGGTGAGACCAACATCCCTGGTGAGACCAACATCCTGGTGAGACCAACACCCTGGTGAGACCAACATCCCTGGTGAGACCAACATCCTGGTGAGACCAACACCCTGGTGAGACCAACATCCTTCTTGAGGTGAGCCTGCAGGTCCTCTCCGGACGCTATTCATCACCTGAATATCCTTACCAAAGCGGCTCTGACGAGGATGCCCAAGGGACTGTCGCCGACTTTAAGACAAGACTGTAATGAGAAGGACCAAGATTCCTCTCTAAATTGAAAAGGAGATGTAGTTACAGTGAAGAGGTGAGGGGGGTGGGGAGGAAGAGAGGATGAGCAAGAGAAGAGGTGGCAGGGGGGTGGGGGGGTGATGAGAGGCAGGATAGAGACAGGGGAAGAAGGAGGAGGAGCAAGTGGCCACTACTACCACTAAGCTGACGGTGGTATCTGTGTGTTAAATCTGGCAGTTAATTGTAGACACGATTTTAGGAAATATACTCAATGGCTGGCTGCCTGGCTGCTTGACTGGCTGGCTGCCTGGCTGAATGACTCACTGCCTTCCTGACTGACTGAGTCTTTCAGCCACAGTTTGGCCGTGAAGATGTGGTTAACCCTTATATTAACACTAACAATCTCTACGACAATAAGCACTATTCATCCTGGCAGCTTTCTCGCTGTGACAAGTTATGCCCTAAACACTAAGGTATTCTCCTTGTCTTGATAACTCTGGCAATCACCACCAATGTCTATATCAAAGAGTCACCCTCACGCCTCCCTGCACTGTGTCACACACAAAGAGAACAATGGCGGCGCCAAACAAGTAAAATATAGATGACAGAAAATCGCTTGAAGCTCATAACTTGGGATCAAACCTCTTTCCCTCAAGGACGGATCTCTGTCTCTCTCTGAGGAATTATTTCCAGGCTAGAAGCAGCACTTCCACTAATTGGTCATCAGATGGAACTAGCTCCTCCTGGCGAACACACCGAGCCTGTAATTTTACGAATAGCAAAATAATCTTCCACTAACAAGTAGAATATAAATTAAACAAAACTATTTCACAAGACTCTCCATATACCACTGCTGGCAGAATCTGGTATCCCCGTACTGTCAAGTGGACTCCCCCGCCGCGGGCGACGCCACTCTCACAAGTCCCTCAATCAGCCAGCCAGTTGCTCAACAGCTCTCGGCTAGGGCACAACTGCCGCTCTTCCCCCCTTACCTCGAAATTATAGTATAGGGGCAATAAAAAATTATAGGGGTGAATTAGGGAATGTTAGGTTTATATGTGAAAATATATTCCCACCTTAAATATATAGTATAATTTCGAGGTAAGGGAGGTCTAAACCCCCTGGTTATGGGTTAGGATAAGGAACATTGAGTAAATGGTAATAAATAGTTTTAGTGAATTATATCCCTTTCAAACTAAGGTTTGGTTAAGGATGGTTAAGTTGAACTGTTGTAGAGAAAATTCCCATTATTATCATATTTTCCATTAACCCCTCAGGTAACGGAGGTTAGGTTAAGGATGGTTATATTGATGTGAAAAAAATGCAAAGAATATGTTGCAATATTGAACTAAGATCCGTGTATCAGAGGTTAGGTCCAGGGCGATTGGGTTGATGCATAAACAACACTTTCTCCCCATAAATACAATAAATTCGAAGTTAGATAAAGGGAGGTTAGGTCCCGGATGGTTGGGTTTATGCCCAAACAACACGGTCCTCCCATATTTATGATGAATTTGAAGTTAGATAAAGGGAGGTTAGGTTCAGGATGGTTGGGTTGTGTAAAAACAAAAACACCTACCCAGCAATATAGCTACAATATTGAACACAATTCCAAGTTTTAAAGGAGAGGGGGGCTATTAGGTCCAATTCCAAAACATCACTTTTCTATGAATATGGTTACAATGTTCAACAAAGAACCTAGTAGGTTAGGCACAGTGCGGATAGGTTCATATCCAAAACTTCACTTTTTGAAGAAAATAAATAAAATATTCAACAAAGCTCCAAGACTCTTGCAGGTTAGGCACGGGCATTTAGGTTCATATCCAAAAAACATCACTTCTCTGAGTATATGTCGTATCACAGGTTAGGTCCAGGTTTAGACGGAATGGGTGAAAATGTGGGTAAAATGGGTTTTGGCTGTGCTATGATTGACAACATTTAGGCAAATTTGGTGGAAATTGTCTCCAATTTGGTGGCGATAGGTTAAATTTCCCCAACTTTAATCAAATCTGCTAGGTCAGGGTTAGGTGAGGCTATGTAGAGTAGGTTGGAATATGTGAAAACTTGGCTAAAATGGTCTTTGGCTGAGCTATGTAACAAAACGTTTTGGGTATATTGGGTAGAAATTGTCTTAAATTAGGTTGAATTTAAATATGCTAGGTCAGGTTAGGTAAGGCATTTATATGTAAGGTAAGATGGAATAGGTGAATACTCGGGTGAAATGAACTTTGGCTATGCTTAGATACAAAATATTTGGGTATATTCAGTGGAAATTGGCTTAAATAAGGTTAAATTTAGGTGGGAAAGGCATAAATTTTGCCAACTATAATAAAATCTGACTTTGGATATGCCAGGAGAGGCTGGGTAGGGTTTTCTAGGGCAGGTTGGAATAGGTGAAAACTCAGCTAAAATGAGCTTTGGCCGTGCTACTTTACAAAACATTTTTGGGTATATTTGGTGGAAATTGTCTAAAATTAGGTCAAATTTATATGGGATAACTTAAATTTCGCCGACTTTAACCAAATCTAGGTTTGGATATGCTAGGATAGGTTAGGTAAGGTTGCGTAGGGTAGGATGGAATAGAAGAAAATGTAGGCAAAAATGGGCTTTGGCGATGCTATGATACACAACATTTGGATATATTTGGCGGGAATTGTCTTAAATTAGGTAAAATTTAGGTGGGAATAACTTAAATGTCATCAACTTTAGCCAAATCTAGGTTTGAATATGCTAGGTTAGGTTAGGTAAGGTTGCATAGGGTAGGATGGAATAGGAGAAAATGTAGGTAAAAATGGGCTTTGGCAGTGCTGTGATACACAGCATTTGGGGTATATTTGGTGGAAATTGCCTTAAATTATGTCGAATTTAGGTGGCATAGCTTAAATTTTACCAACTTGAGCTAAATCTAGGTTTAGATATGCTAGGTCAGGTTAGGTGAGGTCGTGTAAGGAAGGACATATATAATATCTTAGGGGTAATGAACTAACATGTTTATGAAATAGTGTAAATTTTCCTATTTGGGGTTCGAGCTATATGACCAACTCATGTAATGTTTGGACGGAAATGACATAGGCTTGTATGTGAGGATATGGCATGCTCATATTTTAGTTTGTTTAGCTTTTGCTAGGTTGAATTTAGTCAAATTTGTGTAGTATAAGTATATTTTTTGATAGATTTCGATGAATTTAGGTTTTAATAGGATGCATTTTTGATAAGATATAGCAAATTGTCTTAAAATTATCATACAAAATACTGCCTTCACCTAACCCCACCTGCCCCTAACATAACTGAGGCTAGAACAAATAAGTCTGTTAGATGGTTTGCATAAATAAATATGGGTGACCTGATTGGAGAGGATGTAACAAGGAAGGTATTAATAAGACATTATAAACAATAGACATATGTTAGATGAATAGTTTAGCACTAATAATGTTGAAATATTAATGGAAAATGAATGTGTTTTATATTGAGCTCATCGGAAGTCATATGTACCTTTTTTATATGTGAAATTCTGACTTTTGGGGAGTTGGTTAAACTCAGCATATAATAATTAATGTCCTAAATATACCTAGAAAAATATCATGCAAATTGTGTATTGTTTGACCCAGTTGGTTGTGTTTGTATTTGTACATATATTGCACAATTAATATACTTGTGTATTAATTGTGCAGATTATGTATTTTGCATAAGTTGTATGATTATTGCAATTATGTATTGATTATATGTCTATAAATTGTGTATTGTTTTGTGCGAGTCGTATGTATTAATTGTATATGTTTTTGTATGTGTATTTGTGGAAATTGTGTAGTTGAGTATTTCATGAATATGTGCTAGTTATATATTGTTCAGTTGTGTATTGATTATATTTTTGAGCAAGTTGTGTAAATGTCGCAATTGTATATGTGTAAATCGTGTATTTATGCTAGTTGTGTATTTTCATATTTGGGGTAGTTATCTATTGTACGTATTTGTGCTAGATATGTACTTGTGCAAGTTGTGTAATAATTATGAAAAATGTGTAATATTTGTGAAAGTTGTGTATTAATAGCGCATGTCGTGTAATTGCATATGGACGAATTGTTTGTTTATACCTTTGTGTATTGATTGTCATTGTGTAAGTTGAATAATTATATAGCAAGTTTTCTTGTATTAATTGTGCAAAGATGTATAATAATTTCACAAATTGTGTAATAATTGTCCATGTTTTATAATAATTTTTGCGCTAATAGCGCATTTATGCCAGTTGTGTTTTTAATTTGTTGACGTGGAACTGGTGCAACTGTATTTTTGTGTGCAAATTGTGCATTTTGTGTAAGCTCTGTAATCTGAAAAAATAGACCTTAATGGTGTAAGTGTATTTTGGTTTATGAGACAATGTATGGGTATTTTGTGAAAATTATGTATGTGGAATTTTAGTGAAAGCGCATTTTTGATTGTCTAAATGCATAAGCATTTTGATATATTTGTGCAAAATATCGTACTTTGTGTAAATGTCATACTGTGAGTGTCCATACAATATTGTGTAATGGTATATTTTCGTGTCCAACTGACATATTTTTGCATGTAAATGTTATATTTTTGTCTATAAATGACATATTTTTGTGTGATGGTATATTTTGAGTGTAAATAATATGTTGTGCATAAATGGCATATTTGACGTGTAAATGCTGTATTTTCTGTGTATGGCATAAATTACATCTGATTAATGGGGAAAATGGTGGCAAAAAACTAGGCTATTCTCTATGAATGTATAGGTTGTTGAGTATGTGTAGGTATGTATGCATGTATTTGCGAGTGTTGGTTTAGAAACAAGTTAGCTGATTTGCGTAGCAAGACTAGGATTTTTTTAAGGTGTAGAAATGATTAGCCTATGAATATAGTGGCTAGCATCCAGCTGAGTTGCTAGATGGATGAATTGAGGTGGGTCATTTGGATAGCTATTTGATGGATGTGAGGACAGTTGACTAGCCAATGAACACAGCTACTAATCGTTGTGAATGATTAAAAATGTATATTCTTAAACCTCTGATTAGGTTAGGTGGGGATGGTTAGTCTAGTCATTTTTGAATAATAATAACATCAAATACAGTACATATACAGATAGGACGCTAAAGGTTGCATTGGTTATCTGGTGACGTCACACACATAGTTGACCAGTCAGGTACTGTGATACCTTGACACTTATATGCTAATGGCCAACAATACCTTATCCCTATACCTGAGATCGCTTTTCGCGACGTCGTTAAACAACAACAACAACTGGTCTGTAGAATGTATTTGTTTGTTATATATAATAAGTTAGGTTAGGATGGTTTGATCGGGTTTATGAATATCAGAAAATAGGAGCAATGAGCGAAAATACGAGCCAATGTAGCTGAATATCAACTCTGATGAAGCACAGAGTACAGTTGATATATTAAGCCTGATTAAGAGTTCACACTTATGTGTGAACCTCCTGGCATCCGCATTTAACGCGCTGGCGCCTCGCGCCGCATTAGGGATGATGCCATCAGAAAAGAAGGTAACTGCAGAAGGCCTTATTTAAAAAAACATGAGAGGCTTGCTTTTACTGAATGAGTATTTTTGATCTGTTATATGCTACAGTAAGGTGTGGGAGGTATGTTTTGAGCGAATGTGAGATGTGTATACGGTTAGGGACAATATTGGATTACTACTGAACTCGCATTGAAATTGCCAATGCCCAGGGCACTGTTTTTACATATATATGACTGATAGCGGTTTTCATTTTTATTTTGCCCTATGAGAAATAAACGATCCTTCAAGAAAGATTGTCAAAGCTCAAATTACATTCTCTAGAAAGACGAAGAAGAAGAAATAGGGGTGACCTGATAGAGGTGTGTGACTGAATGGTCATAGTATAGGGGTGATATTAATAACCTATTAAACGTATAAACATGAAACAGAACAGGAATGAATTGGATTGGTTTTTTAGATTTAGGAAAAGACCTGGGTAAATACAGGTAACAGGGGGACGAACTCGAAAATACACACATAACTTCTTGCAGTGCTGCTCCCCTTTTGTTTCATATGAATGGATTTCATTCCTATGCTAAATAAACGATCCTTGGGTGGACATGATATTTCAGTAAACTGACTTATTCAGGGAAGATGAAGACTGGCCAGCTGTTGACGTCATTTGTCCATTAGCGACGCCTGTGCATGGGTCACTGGGGTAACGAAATTTGGGTGTGCCAGAAGCCAGCATTTTAATCCCCGTCAACAAAAATTTCATATGTTCAAAGAACGAAGATGATATATGCTCAATAAGCAATCTCCAAAGAAAGACTGACAAAGCTTAATTTACAATCTCTAGAAAGGTGAAGAAGAAATAGGGGAACATGATGGAGGTATGACTGAATGGATTCATGAACTATAAGGCTATCACTAGCAGAGGTAACTAAAAACGGGTACGCCAAGTCAGGACCTTTTAATCCCCTTGATTGTACCTGTGCAAGGTCACTGAGCGGCTACCTGGTGACGTCATTGACCATTAGCGATGCCTGTGCATGGGTCAGCGGGGCAACGAAAAATGCACGACTCAAGTCGAAGCCATCACCATTTGTAACGAAAAACATAAGACTCAAATCGAAGCCGTATAATCTCACCGGGGCAACGAAAAACACACGACTCAAGTCGAAGCCGTCGGAAAAAGCAAAACGGCTTTGACTTGAGTCTTCTTACACTACTCTCACCTGGGACACACTGTCCTCACCTGGGACACACTGTCCTCACCTGGGACACACTGTCCTCACCTGGGACACACTGTCCTCACCTGGGACACACTGTCCTCACCTGGGACACACTGTTCTCACCTGGGACACACTGTCCTCACCTGGGACACACAGTCCTCACCTGGGACACACTGTCCTCACCTGGGACACACAGTCCTCACCTGGGACACACTGTCCTCACCTGGAACACACTGTCCTCACCTGGGACACACTGTCCTCACCTGGGACACACAGTCCTCACCTGGGACACACAGTCTTCACCTGGGACACACTGTCCTCACCTGGGACATACTGTCCTCACCTGGGACACACAGTCTTCACCTGGGACACACAGTCCTCACCTGAGACACACTGTCCTCACCTGGGACACACTGTCCTCACCTGGGACACACTGTCCTCACCTGGCACACACTGTCCTCACCTGAGACACACAGTGATCACCACATTCAAGATTCTGAAGGGAATTGATAGGGTAGATAAAGACACGGAAATCATCGATAGATACAGCGATTGCAGGCGGCTTGATATCTGCGAGGCACAACACATTAAGAAGTCGACACCAGCAATCAACAGCCAATTAATGCACAACTATATTCTACCCACTTTAAGACTCCGCACCAATATAGAATCATCAAGAAATATGGGCCAATGGGCCCTTTGCATTTACTTCCATTCTTCCCTTTAACTTACAAAATATTATAACCATTGTTTCGTGTTCTGTCTTGTGATGAAAGTTTGTTTTCACCTCATCCAAAACTGTTGTAACATATCACCTCACCCAAATGCAGGTATAAAATCGAAGCTGTTTAAACTCTGTTCA
>NC_091214.1:28739170-28896670 GCF_040958095.1 Procambarus clarkii
CCCAACTGTGATTATAGATAACTTTAGGAGTGTATTCAATTCATTTACAACAAACAATTCAACTGTCATGTTTACTCCTATAGGACCACACCAACCACCAGAAAATAACCAGTAGGGAGTGAGCACTGAGTTTTATACACATACAGCTAACAATATGAATTACCATCTGATGAGAAGAGTACATCTGGGTGCCACCTTAAATCACTTTACTGCCCGTCTATTCCGCAGAGAACATTTCTCCAGATGGAGTAGACCTCTCATGAGAATCTCAAGCATACGTGGCTAATAAAATAATCATTACCATTAAATATCACAAGAGGTTGATGAGAGGATACCAAACCTAGATCTTTATATATTTCTCTAAGGGAAACATTTAACATATAAAATTAAGAAAACAAATATATTATATTGCTCCTTTGTCTCTATTGCACGATATATCTCCAGTAGCTAGTTGCCAACCCACATTTGGGTAGGATATTACTATAGACTAGTGTTAATAGTGAGCAGCCTAGTCCCATTAAAATAATTTTGCCAACCTGCATTAAGGGTAGGATATATTACTAAAGCCTAAATATATTCTAAAGAGTGAACAACCTAGCACCATTTAAATATGGTGCAGACCCTTATATAGTGTAGGATCAGTAACAACACGAGTTGTGTTGTGAACATAACCAATGTACCTGTATCATATGACCATATACTCATATTATTTTATATTTACCTATAATCATATCACGTTGACCAGACCACACACTAGAAGTTGAAGGGACGACGACGTTTCGGTCTGTCCTGGACCATTCTCAAGTCGATTGTGAGAATGGTCCAGGACGGACCGAAACGTCGTCGTCCCTACAACTTCTAGTGTGTGGTCAGGTCATTATACTTCAGCCACATTATTGTGACTCATCGCCTGCATAATCATATCACCTTTCAGTGTTAATAAGTGTCACTAATCCATCCAATGGTGATAAAGAAGGGCTAACCTGAGGAATTCCCAGTGACATCACATCTCAAGGTATTGTGTGAGATAATATAAAATTTACTATTTTATTTGCCAACTTCCCCAGAGATAGGATTATAGCATAGTGATAGAAAATGTAACCCTAGGCTACTATCATTAGTACTAGCTCAGGATTTATGAGCAAGTATCCTAGCTACATTAATACCAACCAAATGTGCCCTGCAAAGCCTAAGCAATTAGCCAGCATGACTAACTCTGAAACTAACACCAAGAGAACAATTACAGCCCTTAAGGGCCATCTCGCAAGACAACTAAATAAGTGCCATAGTTTGAACACTCAGTCAATAGTTGACCACTTACAACTGGAAATTGCAGTTCAAATAGCCACTGACAAATTTAACCGCATCAAGAAATTAATAGATAATTATCGAATTGAACTTTCAAATATTTCTTTATCTGCTGATGAACTGAACACAATCCTAGTAGACGTAGACCAGTATGAGGACAAAACCCAGACTGGATTAAGTAATTATTCCCTCATGCTGGGAATAAGCCTCAAAGCCTCATCTACAGCAGCATCCCCTAACACTACACAAGCACAAGTTTAACGGCCTTCGATCAGTTTACCCACATTCTCTTGGACAGAGAATGAAATATGAGATAACTTATGGAATAAATTTGTTGACTGAGGATTCTAAACATACAAATCCCAAATCCACCAAATTCACATAGCTACAGGGTCAACTTAAGAGTGAAGCTGAAAAGGTGGTAACAAATTGAACCTTAAGTAGTGACGTCTATGATCTCGCAGTTCAGCACCTCAAGGCTAATTATGCTAACAAAGAGGGAGCTGTTGCACACGAAGTCCACATATTGTTGGACTTATAACCAACTAATTCTCACACTGACTCATTCCAAGCATTCACACTGGAGCTGGAGTCAATATTTAAAGCACTCAGCCATAAGTTTGAGTGACTCCTCTGTCACTGTACAGTGACTCCTCCCTGTCTTTGTACACTGGCTCCTGGCACTGTACAGTGACTCCTCCCTGTCTTTGTACACTGGCTCCTGGCACTGTACAGTGACTCCTCCCTGTCTTTGTACACTGGCTCCTGGCACTGTACAGTGACTCCTCCCTGTCTTTGTACACTGGCTCCTGTCACTGTACAGTGACTCCTCCCTGTCTTTGTACACTGGCTCCTGGCACTGTACAGTGACTCCTCCCTGTCTTTGTACACTGGCTCCTGGCACTGTACAGTGACTCCTCCCTGTCTTTATACACTGGCTCCTGGCACTATACAGTGACTCCTCCCTGTCTTTGTACACTGGCTCCTGGCACTGTACAGTGACTCCTGTCACTGTACAGTGACTCCTCAGTTACTGTAGGAGGGGGAAGGAGCGAAAGAAATCTCTGTTATGACTAACTAAAGTATTTACTTACAATTAAAATCACACAACCAATGGCATTTGATTTCAGGTTGTTGCATTAACAATTTATGGGCGATGTGGAAGTTTTTTCCCACCACTATCGCTGATTGTCTGGTAGCTTGCCTCGTGAACCACTTGTATTGTCTGGGAGCTTGCCACCTGAACCACTTGTATTGTCTGGTAGCTTGCCACCTGAACCACTTGTATTGTCTGGTAGCTTGCCACCTGAACCACTTGTGTTGTCTGGGAGCTTGCCACCTGAACCACTTGTGTTGTCTGGGAGCTTGCCACCTGAACCACTTGTGTTGTCTGGGAGCTTGCCTCGTGAACCACTTGTGTTGTCTGGGAGCTTGCCACCTGAACCACTTGTGTTGTCTGGTAGCTTGCCACCTGAACCACTTGTGTTGTCTGGGAGCTTGCCACCTGAACCACTTGTGTTGTCTGGGAGCTTGCCACCTGAACCACTTGTGTTGTCTGGGAGCTTGCCTCATGAACCACTTGTGTTGTCTGGGAGCTTGCCACCTGAACCACTTGTATTGTCTGGTAGCTTGCCACCTGAACCACTTGTGTTGTCTGGGAGCTTGCCACCTGAACCACTTGTGTTGTCTGAGAGATTGCCACCTGAACCACTTGTGTTGTCTGGTAGCTTGCGTCGTGAACCACTTGTGTTGTCTGGGAGCTTGCCACTTGAACCACTTGTGTTGTCTGGGAGCTTGCCACCTGAACCACTTGTGTTGTCTGGGAGCTTGCCTCGTGAACCACTTGTGTTGTCTGGTAGCTTGCCACCTGAACCACTTGTGTTGTCTGGGAGCTTGCCTCGTGAACCACTTGTGTTGTCTGGGAGCTTGCCACTTGAACCACTTGTGTTGTCTGGGAGCTTGCCACTTCAACCACTTGTGTTGTCTGGGAGCTTGCCACTTCAACCACTCGCATCTTTCATTGTATGGCGATTCGTCACTGTCACCGGTTGCCTGGTCGAGGACCGAACCGTGGGGACTCTAAGCCCTGAAATCATATCAAGATAACCATCTCAAGATAACTGCCTCGGGCGAAATATCGCCTGAACCCGGGTGTCATTTTGTCTGGCCCATCTCATCCTGCTAAGTCTTTACACCAAAGTCGTCTTTCTCACGCTTCTATAATGTAATGTAGGGTAAGGCAGGTCCTAGTCAACAACGGCTTCTCCAATGGTTCCGTTGAAGACATCATAAAAAGGAAGGTGAAACGCCATGCAACCTCTAAAGAGACAAATAACACAACACCTATACCCCCTATTAGACTATTTTACAGGAACTTCTTTTCCACAGCTCATAAAATGGAGGAAAGGGTCCTGAAAGATATTGTTAATAGAAACGTTATCCCTGCAGACAAAAATCAGAACATACAACTGACGATTTACTGTAAAACCAAAAAAACGGCCAACTTACTCATGAGAAACTCTCCAGACACAAAACAGAACGCTTTAAAAGAGAACAACGTCGTCTATGCCTTCAAATGCCCACTTGGCAACTGTAAGCCTCAAAGAACTCAGTATATAGGCAAGACAACAACATCTCTTTCCAGGGCGATTAACGATGCATAAGCAAGAGGGCTCCATTAAGGAACATATAATCTCTTCCCACAACCAGACCATCACCAGAGAAGTCTTAACAAACAACACAGAAATCATCAATAGATTCAGCAATAGCAGGCAGCTTGACATCTGCGAGGCACTACACATCAAGAAGTCAACACCAGCAATCAACAGCCAATTAATGCACAACTATATTCTACCCACTTCAAGACTCTGCACCATTATAGAAGCATCAAGAAATATGGGTCAATAGGCCCTTTGCAGTTACTTCCATTCTTCCCTTTAATTTACCCAATTTATACCCATTGCACCATGTTCTGTCTTGTGTTGAAAGTTTGCTCTATCTTGTGTTGAAAGTTTTGTTCACCTCATCCAAAACTCTTGTAACATATCACCTCACCCAAATGCGGGTATATAAAATGAAAGCTGTTTAAATGATAGCATAGTACATGCTGTTTAGTGTTTGCAGGTTATAGTTGTGTGAGTGTAAGCTAAAGTCTTTGAAAATGTAATAAGTTAATACGAAACGCGTTCAAGTGTCGTGTCAGACTAGAAATAAAAATGAATTTTGGAGAGTTGATTTTTCAATTACCATCGACAGCGAAAAGAAACGTAAGAAATATTGAGAAAATTCGTGTTATAATTATTAATCTTACTTTTTCGGTCATATATAATAATATATGTTTACAAGAAAGACTGCTACCAAAATATACTAATATATATATATATATATATATATATATATATATATATATATATATATATATATATATATATATATATATATATGTCGTACCTAATAGCCAGAACGCACTTCTCAGCCTACTATTCAAGGCCTGATTTGCCTAATAAGCCAAGTTATCATGAATTAATGTTTTTTCGTCTACCTAACCTACCTAACCTAACCTAACCTAGCATTTTTTGGCTACCTAACCTAACCTTACCTATAAATATAGGTTAGGTTAGGTTAGGTAGGGTTGGTTAGGTTCGGTCATATATCTACGTTAATTTTAACTCCAATAAAAAAAAATTGACCTCATACATAGAGAAAAGGGTTGCTTTATCATTTCATAAGAAAAAAATTATAGTAAATATATTAATTCAGGAAAACTTGGCTTATTAGGCAAATCGGGCCTTGAATAGTAGGCTGAGAAGTGAGTTCTGGCTACTAGGTACGACATATATATATATATATATATATATATATATATATAAATATATTAATTCAGGAAAACTTGGCTTATTAGGCAAATCGGGCCTTGAATAGTAGGCTGAGAAGTGAGTTCTGGCTACTAGGTACGACATATATATATATATATATATATATATATATGTCGTACCTAGTAGCCAGAACTCACTTCTCAGCCTACTATTCAAGGCCCGATTTGCCTAATAAGCCAAGTTTTCCTGAATTAATATATTTACTATAATTTTTTTCTTATGAAATGATAAAGCAACCCTTTTCTCTATGTATGAGATCATTTTTTTTTTATTGGAGTTAAAATTAACGTAGATATATGACCGAACCTAACCAACCCTACCTAACCTAACCTAACCTATATTTATAGGTAAGGTTAGGTTAGGTAGCCAAAAAAAGCTACGTTAGGTTAGGTTAGGTAGGTTAGGTAGACGAAAAAACATTAATTCATGAAAACTTGGCTTATTAAGCAAATCGGGCCTTGAATAGTAGGCTGAGAAGTGCGTTCTGGCATTTAGGTACGACATATATATATATATATATATATATATATATATATATATATATATGTGTGTGTGTGTGTTTGTGTTTACTAGTTGTGTTTTTTTGCGGGGGTTGAGCTTTGCTCTTTCGGCCCGCCTCTCAACTGTCAATCAACTGTTTACTAACTACTGTTTTTTTTTTTTTTTTTTTTTCCACACCACACACACCCCAGGAAGCAGCCCGTGACAGCTGACTAACTCCCAGGTACCTATTTACTGCTAGGTAACAGGGGCACTTAGGGTGAAAGAAACTTTGCCCATTTGTTTCTGCCTCGTGCGGGAATCGAACCCACGCCACAGAATTACGAGTCCTGCGCGCTATCCACCAGGCTACGAGGCACCCAGTGTTTGTGTGTTTGTGTGTGTGTGTGTGTGTCTGTGTGTGTGTGTGCAGAATAACCACATGTGAAAAATAGAGAATGCTTAACGCGTTTTCGGCTAATTCGCCTTTATCAAAGCAAAGTCGAATGAAGATCTTCATTCTACTTTACTCAGATGAAGGCGAATTAGCCGAAAACGCGTTAAGCATTCTTCATTTTTCACATGTGGTTATTCTGCATGCTTGGATCAATGTTTTTGTGATCATTGCTGCATATATATATATATATATATATATATATATATATATATATATATATATATATATATATATATATATATATATATATATATATATATATATATATATATATATATATATATTTGTGTATTTTGATAACACGTATATTAGAGAGTGCCGTTTGGCATCACAGGTGAGCAGCAGGTGAGGACGAGCACTCACACAAAGTGGGTGTTGAAAGTGTTAACTGCGAGCGTCAGATACATTGTCACACAGTGGATGGTCCCTCCACAACTCCAAGCTGTTCGAACCATTTACGTAAATGGTCCATCAGTGTTTGGTGATGGGCCTAAATCTTAAAATCTTTGTGGATGAACCTTAAGGAGCCTCAGAACACACGACCCATAGACCTGCATAGACTTGTGGGTGTCCTCACAGCCTCCAGCAGAAGGTCCGAGGCTCCCTGAAGGCCTACATAGGCTCCAAGTCGTATCGAAAAGTGTACATGCTAACTTCCTGTGCTCCTATAACGAAAAGAGCACCGTTCCTGTGCCAGGTACACAATTCCTTATGAATCAGAGAGAGAAAAAGATTTGGGGGTTGAAATCACGCCAGACCTGTCCCCTGCAGCCCATATCAAGAGGATAACATCAGTGGCATATGCCAGGCTGGCCAACATAAGAACGGCATTCAGAAACTTATGTAAGGAATCATTCAGAACATTGTATACCACATATGTCAGGCCAATCCTGGAGTATGCAGCCCCAGCATGGAGTCCATATCTAGTCAAGGATAAGACCAAACTGGAAAAGGTTCAAAGGTTTGCCACTAGACTAGTATCCGAGCTGAGAGGTATGAGCTACAAGGAGAGGCTACGGGAATTAAACCTCACTTCGCTGGAAGACAGAAGAGTTAGAGATGTAACACCTCTATAATTGTAACACCACTATAAAATAAGTACTAAACTAATACTTTAAGACTATTACTTATCCTGAGTAACACTTCCTATCGGTTGCACTTGGTAACACTGTTATTGAACACTGTTAGGAGCTGACATATGATGGTTACACCGGAACCAAAAGGTACACTGCCAACAAAGAAATGCTACACAGGATTAAAAATAACGCTGCCACCTTCTGCCTTGACCATTGAGACTATATCAAGCAACGAGGCAAGAAACATTGCTTGACTTGGAAAGTCCTTTCTATGACTGTCATTAATTATGAGACGGTTGTCAGCCACTATATCCAAAAGGCTAAGAGGATTCAACAATTGACACAGACGGGAAATTTAACAAAAGTTTATTGAGAACAAAATTATGCTAATCACCACTATAAATCCTACTCTAACACTGGCCAATAGTTAAGAAATTTAGACATTGAACAAAACCCTCAGAGATCACACTTTACCTTAAGACCTCTGTCTCTCCCTCCGGTGGATTCACTCTGTCACTCCCTGGCTGTGCGATGCTCTCCACAGCTCTCTGGACCCTGGTGTCCGGCACTCTGTCTCTAAGTCTCTACAGGACCAATATTTACACCCCAAAAAAAAGGGGGGAAGAGGGAGATTTGCTGTTGCTACCTAGATCGTAAGAGGTCTGGCCACACGTGCACAAACACTCAAGAATTTTCATTAAGCTTGTTTGACATTCACCATACACTATTCAGGAGAGGAATTATTAATTACGTGTGTGACTGACCTTTGACCTGGCTAGAAGGGGGAGATCCATGGATGTTTACACATAAGAATCTGGGGTCTAATTCCATTACAATGTTTGACAAGAGTATCATGAAATATTACATACTTGAAAGTAGCTGACTAAGACTAACCCAGAAATTTTTTAATCAACATACAAGATAATCCAGAGGTCATCTGGGCTGACCTCTTGGAGAAGGCTTCCCTGGGTGAGAACTCTAGGGGTGGGGGGGTGGTCATGGGTGTTACAGAGGGAAGATGATCACCACATTGAAGATTCTCAAGGGAATTGATAGGTAGATAAAAACAGGCTATTTAACACAAGGGGCACACGCACAAGGGGACACAGGTGGAAACTGAGTGCCCAAATTAGCCACAGAGATATTAGAAAGAACTTTTTTAGTGTCAGTGGTTGACAAATGGAATGCATTAGGACGTGATGTGGTGGAGGCTGACTCCATATACAGTTTCAAGTGTAGATATGATAGAGCCCAATAGGCTCAGGAACCTGTACACCTGTTGATTGACGGTTGAGAGGCGGGACCAAAGAGCCAGAGCTCAACCCCCGCAAGCACAATTAGGTGAGTACAATTAGGTGAGGTAAGTCCACTACAGCTACTTGCTACTTGCAAGTAGCAAGTACTGGCCCCGCTCCTGTGCCAGGTAAGTTACGGGCTCACCATAGCCCGTGCTACTTGGAACTTGTTCCCGGTAGATCTGTAAGAACAACAACATCCTATAACGTCTTGGGACTATAACTTCCTATTTAGCTACAAAATAAACTTATTAATGCTTAAAAATAACATGAGACTGAAATACTTTTGTACATAGGCCTATATTATGTTAGGTATGTTGGTTAAAATGCATTCCTTAATAAGTGCGCTTTGAATATATAGTAAGGAAGCAATTTTGGAGACAAGCTTCGAGCATAATCAGTCTTGAGAAGGTAATCAATCAATAAGTAACTGGAATGTGTAAGTTGTTCGTTGTGAGAGTAGGCCTAGTAGAAGCAACACTTCCTAGCCACAGAGTGGGTGCCGTATTTCACAGTTGCTCAACTAAGGAAGACCAGTGCAAACGCCGAGGTCCAATTACTTGGTCCTTCAATCACTAGGTCGTTAGCTCCTCGTGTTTATTAGCTAGTGTGTTTATTCCCATTTTCAATATTTATAGCAAAGGGGGATTCAAATGCTGCCATCTGTCAAGCCTAATGTGCAATGGCGTTAACCATTATAAGCTTGTTTTTCTCAATAAGGTATTACCATACAGTTTCCCACTGTCTAAGATCATTTTATAGTTAAGATTTCATATTACATAAGAAATGAGTTCAACCCTGTTACAGAACCCGTATTTACCCAGGTCATTTTCCTAGATCTTTTGTCAATCTTTCTTCAAGATTGCTTATTCAGCATAGGGCAAATAAAAATGAAACCCCCACTCATCCATTTGTATGAAAACAGTCTCCCTGCCAGGTGCGGTGACTTCAATGCAATTTCGGTACTAATCCAATATTGCTGCATAAACGCATAAATGTACATGCACATTTCACATTCGCTCAAAAAACATGCCTCCCCACACCTTACTGTAGCATATAACAAATCAAAATACTCATTCAGTAAAAGCAAGCCTCTCATGTTTTGAAATATGGCCTTCTGCAGTTACCTTCTTTTCTGACGTCAACATCCCTAATGCGGCGCGAGGCGCCAACGTGCTAAATGCGGATCCTAGAAGGTTCACACATAAGTGCGAACTCTTAATCAGGCTTAATACCTCAACTGTACTCTGTGCTTCATCAGAGACAATATTCAGCTACATTGGCTCGTGTTTTTGCTCATTGCTCATATTATCTGTTATTCATTTCATAAACCCTATCAAACCATCCTAACCTAACTTATTATATATAACAAACAAATATATTCTATAGACCAGTTGTTGTTGTTGTTTAGTGACATCACGAAAAGCCACCTCAGGTATAGGGATAAGGTATTTCTGGCCATTAGCATATAAGTGTCAAGGTATTACAGTACCTGACTGGTCAACTATGTGTGACGTCACCAGATGACCAATGCGGCCTTTAGTGTCCTACTGGCATGCGAATTTGATGTTATTATTCAAAAATGGCTAGACTATCCATCTCCACCTAACCTAATCAGAGGTTTAAGAATACACATTTTAATTATCCACAACTGTAATCATTATTCGGTGATAAGTGCAGAAGTATAAGAACAACCCAAATGTCATACTGTTATTTTTGCAGAATCGTACATCTGGCAGCATTGTTGGTGAGCTGAACATAAGAATAAAGGCAACTGCAGAAGTCCTATTGGCCCATACGAGGCAGCTCCTATATATCTCCTCCCAATCTCATTCATATTCATGTCCAACCTATGCTTAAAACAACCAAGGGATCCCACTTAAAGTATTAGTTTACAATAATCGTTTTAATAAATAGCTCTCATTCTAGTTTTATACACAACAGCAATTATGAAACCCTATAGCTAGATATCGTACTATAATCCACAAGTAGTTATCACACATCTGGCAGCACAGCGGATTAGTAACTGTGTTCATTGGGTAGTCAACTGTCCTCACATCCATCAAATAGCTATCCAAATGACCCACCTCAATTCATCCATCTAGCAACTCAGTTGGATGCTAGCCACTATATTCATAGGCTAATCATTTCTACACCTCAAAAAATCCTAGTCTTGCTACGCAAATCAGGTAACTTGTTTCTAAACCAACACTCGCAAATACAAGCATGCATACCTACACATACTCAACAACCTATACATCAATAGAGAATAGCCTAGTTTTTTGCCACTATTTCCCCCATTAATCAGATGTAATTTATGCCATACACAGAAAATACAGCATTTACACACCAAATATGCCATTTATGCACAAAATATATTATTTACACTCAAAATATACCATCACACAAAAATATGACATTTACATACAAAATATGTCAGTTGCACACAAAAATATACCATTTACACAATATTGCATGTACACTCAGAGTATGACATTTACACAAAGTATGGTATTTACACAAATATATAAAAATGCTTATGCATTTAGACAATAAAAAATGAGCTTCCAGTAAAATTTCACAATTCCACATACATAATTTTCACAAAATACTCATACATTGTCTCATAAACCAAAATACACTTACACCATTAAGATCTATTTTTTTCAGATTGCAGAGCTTACACAAAATACACAATTTTCACACACAAATACAGTTGCACCAGTTCCACTTCAACAAATTAAAAACACAACTTGCATAAATGCACTATTATCACAAAAATTATTATAAAACATGGACAATTATTACACAATTTGTGTAATTATTATATATCTTTGCACAATTAATACAAGAAAACTTGCTATATAATTACTCAACTTGCACAAGGACAATCAATACACAAAGGTATAAATAAACAATTCGTCCATATGCAATTACACAACATGCGCAATTAATACACAACTTTCACAGATATTACACGTTTCATAATTATTACACAACTTGCACAAATACATATCTAGCACAAATACGTACAATACATAACTACCCCAAATATGAAAATACACAACTAGCATAAATACACGATTTACACAAATACAATTGCGACATTTACACATCGTGCTCAAAAATATAATCAATACACAACTTACCAAAATATGAACAATACATAACTAGCACATATTCATTAAATACACAACTACATAATTTCCACAAATACACATACATAAACATATACAATTAATACATGCAACTTGCACAAAATATTACACAATTTATAGAAATATAATCAATACATAATTGCAATAATCATACAACTTATGCAAAATACATAATCTGCACAATTAATACACAAGTATATTAATTGTGCAATATATGTACAAATACAAACACAACCAACTGGGTCAAACAATACACAGTTTGCAAGATATTTTTCTAGGTATATTTAGGACATTAATTATAATATGCTGAGTTTAACCAACTCCCCAAAAGTCAGAATTTCACATATAAAACCAGCGTTGAATGTAATGAAACGCCATTTTCAGGGGGGAGCCCCGTCGGCTCCCCGGAGCTTTACCGGCTGATATGCTAATGTCAGACTTTGGCATCAGTCATGTGTATGGAGTTCTAGGGCCTACCGGGGACCACGAGCCAGAACCTGGCCCCCTCAGAGAGGCAAGGGGAGCAATGGCCTATAGAAACCCCCGTGTGGTTGGAAGCATTCTATGTCTGCCATCGACCGGGTCAAGCATCCAGAAAGGTAAGCATTCCAAAACAAACCCCTATTCTGGTGAAAATTGCTACCTAAGCCGAACTAGTGGATAGAACTCTTCAACAGAAAACAAGGAAACTAGTATGACGTCATACGTCACCGCGCCGCTGTCTGCGCAGCTCCCCCTTCCCCCTCCCGGGGAAGGGGGAGCCCCAGACCTCCCACGCCGGCTATCCACCCATCAGTTCTGAGGCTGGATGTCAAAACACGCGAAAAACGCCGACCGGAGGGAGGGAGGGTTGCCGGGGAGCCTCCGGGTCTCACCCAGAAAATGGCGTTTCATTACATTCAATGCTGGTTTTCTGGGGGGAGCCCCGTCGGCTCCCCGGAGCTAACTACCCACAGAGGAAGGTCAAAGGGAAAAAACTGGGAGGCGGACACCACGCACCCCCCCAAGGAGGCGAGACAACCGGCAGCAAACGCCAACCCAAGGCACCACAGCCCCGAAAATCCCGGGATAACACGAGAACCACAAGCAGCAAGGCCCCTGCACGAACACCAAAAATCCATGCCCGAAAGACTGCAAGGCCACGTCGCCCAGACGGCAGCGAGAGCAGCGAAGCCACGAACGCCACAGGCATGAGGGAAGAACACAGGCAGCTTAGCCGCAAGAACACGGCTGACCACCCGGGATACCATCACTCGCGAACCGGGAAGAACAGAACCGGATCAACGCAAAACGCGCTCCAGACCCAAACGCCGTGGCACGCAAACAACAGCGGAGGGCCGCCACTGAACACAAAAACGACACACCCCCGGCCCGACCAACGAAGCACTAACAAACCCTGGACACCTCCAGAATGCAGCAGCCCCACCCCGCGCCAAAAAAGATGAAGACTGCTGCCATCAAACAACCAAAACGCTAAAACCGAAGGAGCAAGAAAACTCAGCGAACCGACCCCCAGAGGCAAAGGCCCAAAGGAAAGAGCTGACGAAAAAACACACCGGAACCGAAGGGGCACTACCAACCGAGGAGAAGATAGAGCACGTTGACCAGAGACCAGGATGGTGCAAGCGGCGCACAAACAGGCCGGAGGTGAAACGACGCACAAGACAGCTGACTAACGGTGCAGAAGCAACACCAAGACCGAAAGCAAGCTGAAGCGGCTCCGCCTGCGCCGCATGAAAAGAGGCGACAGTATGTGGCAAGACGACGGCCCCCAACCCCCACTAGAAAACCAAGCCGAGAGTAAACCAAGCTAACAAGAGTAACCACCTAAGAAGGGACAGGAAAAGGAAGGACCGCCAAAATACCCATACTGCCGCCAAGAGAAGCACGCAGGTGGGACACCTACCACGAAGCCACCCGACCACCAACCGGAGGTGAGACCACGAGGCAGAACATAAGCAGCCCCGACAAGGCCCCCCCGAGCCCAGGAAAAAGGCGGAGCCGCGAGAAGATCTCGGGCGCGACCACCGAAACCCAGGCGGCACAAGAAGATGGAACGTCTGCCGAACAGAAAAACTCCCCAAAGCATGCAAGCCCGCCAGGAGTTCAGAAACGACGGGTCCAACGCGAGACATCGCAAGAAACACCCCCCCCCCCCAAAAAAAAAAAAAAAAACAACCGGCAGGGCAAGCTAGGAAAACCAAAGAAGGCGGAAGGGTCGCCGCCAGAACAGGACCTGAACCAAGGGGCACGAACAACTGCAATAGACCGAGACAAAGAAGCACATCACAGGACACAGGCTGACCAACGCCTAAGAACACACGCAGAATATCCCTGCTGCAGAGGAGGCAGGAAGAAAGAGCAGAAGCACAAAAAACCCCAGGAGAACAACCAGGGGTGGACAATCAGGCAGGGACAAAAACCCCACGCAATCCCCAGGCACAAAACGGCAGCAAAGTGCCACTCCACAACCGGACACAGGAACAAGGAAGCAGGAACAATAAAACCGGCTAAAGAAGCAAAGAGCCCAAAAAGGAACCCAACCGGGTGACAAGTAGCCCAACCGGGCGACAAGTAGCCCAACCGGGCGACAAGTAGCCCAACCGGGCGACAAGTAGCCCAACCGGGCGACAAGTAGCCCAACCGGGCGACAAGTAGCCCAACCGGGCGACAAGTAGCCCAACCGGGCGACAAGTAGCCCAACCGGGCGACAAGTAGCCCAACCGGGCGACAAGTAGCCCAACCGGGCGACAAGTAGCCCAACCGGGCGACAGGTAGCCCAACCGGGCGACTAGTAGCCCAACAGGGCGACAAGTAGCCCAACAGGGCGACAAGTAGCCCAACAGGGCGACAAGTACGAGGAGCCGACAGACATTCCAATAATGCGGGAAGTAGCGAAAAACCTTCCCGTACCACCGAGAACACAGAAGCCAACACTAGTCCCGAAGGCACACGAAGGCGCAGGCGCACCCGAGATCAGAAGTCACGCAGAACCCCCCATCGAACGGGGAAACATGACAAAAACACCGTCCCAAAAAGGGGGGAAGGAAACATCCACCCACAGGACGGAACCAACCGACTCAAAGGCCAAGGAACCGAGCCCGGGGAGGGGCCGACGTCCAACAGCACGTACGGCGAGTGGGGAGGAAAGACCCCACTCCGCGTAACCACAAGCCCCGCCTAGAGGGGGATAAAAACCCCCACGGGGTCTAACGGGGGTTTAGGCCCCCCCAAGTCAGCCCCTCCCCAGCCCCGGGAACCTACACGACAGGCCCCGGGGCCGAGCCGTTCCCCCAAAGCCCCGGCCGTACCAGAAAACCGGGGCAGCCGTGAAAACACTAAGGAAGGGAGCCCACTGGCAGACTCATACAACACGGCTGGAGGAACAGTCCCAAATGCCCCCATCACTACCCCGGAAGGGGAATTCCCCGAGACTGCCCGAGTCTCAACAGCACCAAAAACCCCGCCCCGAACCTACAGACGGTAAGGAACCGGATGCAGGCAGGAAGGGTGAACCAGGGGAAAGACAAGGGGGCGTGGATGGAACCGAAGCAACCAACACCCCCAAGTCCCAAAACGAACTACAACGGGGCAGCCCCGGGGCTCCCGGGGAGGAAACCATGAGAACGTTGCCACCACCAAGGCTCAAGTGCAACGCCCCTGCTGCCCGCACCAACTTTGTTAGTACAAGTGGGTAACCGAGCCACAACGAGCAACCAAACTCGCAAGACTCCGGGTCGAAGGTGTCACCGACCCCACAGGCAGCAGACGGAGGCAAAACAGAGAGTCACCCAGAGACAAAAGGTGAGAGCAACCCTCAAACTCGCTGGAAGCGAGGGGGGGGACTCTGGGGTCACATCCATCGGACCCGCGCGCCCCCAGGGGTTTCCCAGGGTCCCGAGCGTTTACTTTAAGAGGACTCGCGCTCAGGTAATCCCAGGCAGGGTACTGCTAACCGGCATCCAAAGCTACCAAACAACTTTCTAAGAGCTGAACCCCCGGGACGTGTACACTCACGGGGACCTAGCAGGGGGTACCACCAGAAAATACTCAGAACACAAGGGACACAAGGGGCAAGAACGAAGGCAGACCCCCCCACCAGGTAGATAAACAAAAAGAAAAAGAAAACCCCGCAAGAGAACAGCGTACCCAAGCGGAACAGAGCCGGGCGCTATGATTGGTAAAGACAAGCTGCACAGTACCCCGCGCCCCACCAGTGCAAACACTGCCCCTTACTCTAAGGCGAACAAGGGAGACAGAACACCCGAGCACACAAAGAGCGGCCGAAAACCAAGCAGTAAACGGCCAAGCAGGGGCAGGACCCAAGGAACTTGTGGAAGGTGGCCCCAAGCCCCAAGGGCAGTACTTACAGGGCACCTAGGGAAGGGAACCCTAGGCGCATGCAGCCCGAGTACTGAAGAATCACTCCCGGCTCACGCACCACCTAGAAAACAGACACCACACTCTAGGTACAGTGCTGAAACAACCATTGGAGCCGGAGCACATAACCATTGCACATAACCATAACAACCCATCAGCCGAAGAACTGATGGGTGGATAGCCGGCGTGGGAGGTCTGGGGCTCCCCCTTCCCCCTCCCGGGGAGGGGGGAGCTGCGCAGACAGCGGCGCGGTGACGTATGACGTCATACTAGTTTCCTTGTTTTCTGTTGAAGAGTTCTATCCACTAGTTCGGCTTAGGTAGCAATTTTCACCAGAATAGGGGTTTGTTTTGGAATGCTTACCTTTCTGGATGCTTGACCCGGTCGATGGCAGACATAGAATGCTTCCAACCACACGGGGGTTTCTATAGGCCATTGCTCCCCATGCCTCTCTGAGGGGGCCAGGTTCTGGCTCGTGGTCCCCGGTAGGCCCTAGAACTCCATACACATGACTGATGCCAAAGTCTGACATTAGCATATCAGCCGCTAAAGCTCCGGGGAGCCGACGGGGCTCCCCCCAGAAAAATGGTACATATGACTTCCGATGAGCTCAATATAAAACACATTCATTTTCCAACACATTTTCATTTTCCAAACTTTGCCGGCGAGAAACGTTGGGCAAAGTTTCTTTCACCCTATGCCCCTGTTACCTAGCAGTAAAATGGGTACCTGGGTGTTAGTCAGCTGTCACGGGCTGCTTCCTGGGGGTGGAGGCCTGGTCGAGGACCGGGCCGCAGGGACACTAAAAAGCCCCGAAATCATCTCAAGATAACCTCAAGATAACCTCCATTAATATTTCAACTTTATTAGTGCTAAACTATTCATCTAACATATGTCCATTGTTTTTAATGTCTTCTTAATACCTTCCTTGTCACATGCTCTCCAATCAGGCCACCCATATTTATTTATTCAAACCATCTAACAGAGTTATTTGTTCTAGCCTTAGTTATGTCAGGGCAGGTGGGGTTAGGTAAAGTCAGTATTTACTATGATAATTTTAAGACAATTTGCTATATCTTATCAAAATGCATCCTATTAAAACCTAAATTCATCTAAATCTATCAAAAAATATACTTATACTACACAAATTTGACTAAATTCAACCTAGCAAAAGCTAAACTAACTAAATATGAGCATCCCATATCCTCACATACAAGCCTATGTCACCTCTGTCCAAACATTACATGAGTTGGCCATATAGCTCAAACCCTAAATAGGAAAATTTACACTATTTCATAAACATGTTAGTTCATTACCCCTAAGATATTATATATGTCCTTCCCTACACGACCTCACCTAACTTGACCTAGCATATCCAAACCTAGATTTAGATCAAGTTGGTGATATTTAAGCTATGACACTTAAATTCGACCTAATTTAAGGCAATTTCCACCAAATATGCCCAAATGTTGCATATCATAGCACTGCCAAAGACCATTTTTACCCACATTTTCTCCCACCCTACGCAACCTTACCTAATGTAACCTAGCATATCCAAACCTGGATTTGGTTAAAGTCAGCAAAATTTAAGCTATTCCCACATAAATTCGACCTAATTTAAGACAATTCCAACCAAATATTCCCAAATGTTGTGTAACATAGCATCGCCAAAGCCCATTTTTTACCTACATGTTCTCCTATTCCATCCTACCCTATGCAACCTTACCTAACCTAACCTAGCATACTCAAACCTAGATTTGGTTAAAGTTGGCGAAATTTAAGCTATTCCCACCGAAATTTGAAATAATTTAAGACAATTTCCACCAAATATACCCAAATGTTGTGTATCATAGCATCACCAAAGCCCATTTTTACCTACATTTTCTCCTATTCCATCCTACCCTACGCAACCTTACCTAACCTAGCATATCCAAACCTAGATTTGGTTATAGTCGGCGAAATTTAAGTTATCCCACATAAATTTGACCTAATTTAAGGTATTTTCCACCATATATACCCAAAAATGTTTTGTAACATAGCACCGCCAAAGCTCATTTTAGCTATGTTTTTCACCTATTACAACCTGCCCTAGACAACCCTACCCAGCCTCACCTTGCATATCCAAAATTAGATTTGATTAAAGTTGGCAAAATTTATGGCTTTCCCACCTAAATTCAACCTAATTTAAGCCAATTTCCACCAAATATACCCAAATGTTTTGTATCTTAGCATAGCCAAAGTTCATTTCACCCAAGTTTTCACCTGTTCCATCTTACCCTACACAACCTTACCTAACCTGACCTAGCATATCCCAAGCTAGATTTGATTAAAGTTTTTGAAATTGATGCTTACTCACCTAAAATCAATCTAATTTAAGCCAATTTCTACCGAATATACCCAAAATGTTTTTGTTACATAGCACAGCCAAAGACCATTTTAGCCAAGTTTTCACATATTCCAACTACCCTACATAGCGTACCTAACCCTGACCTAGCAAATTTGATTAAAGTTGGGGAAATTTAAGCTATCGCCACCAAATTGGAGACAATTTCCACCAAATATGCCTAAATGTTGTGTATCATAGCACAGCCAAAACCCATTTTACCCACATTTTCACCCATTCCATCTAAACCTGGACCTAACCTCTGATACGACATATACTCAGAGAAGTGATGTTTTGTGGATATGAACCTATATGCCTGTGCCTAACCTGCAAGAGTCTTGGAGCTTTGTTGAAAATTTTATCTGTTTTCTTCGAAAAGTGAAGTTTTGGATATGAACCTATCCGCACTGTTTCTAACTTACTAGGTTTTTTGTTGAACATTGTAACCATATTCATAGAAAAGTGATGTTTTGGAATTGGACCTAACAATCCCTTTCCTTTAAAACTTGGAATTGTGTTCAATATTGTAGCTATATTGTTGGGTATGTGTTTTGTTTTTACACATCAACCCAACCGTCTTGGACCTAACCTCCCTTTATCTAACCTCAAATTTATCGTAAATATGGGAGGAACGTGTTGTTTGTGCACCAACCCAACCGTCCTGGACCTAACCTTCCTTTATCTAACTTCAAATTTATTGTAAATATGGGAGGAACGTGTTGTTTCTGCATCAACCCAACCGTCCTGGACCTAACCTTCCTTTATCTAACTTCAAATTTATTGTAAATATGGGAGGAACATGTTGTTTCCGCATCAACCCATCCGTCCTGGACCTAACCTTCCTTTATCTAACTTCAAATTTATCGTAAATATGGGAGGAACGTGTTGTTTGTGTATCAACCCAACCATTCTGGACTTAACCTCTCTTTATCTAACTTCAAATTTATTGTATTTATGGGAAGAAAGTGTTGTTTATGCATCAACCCAACCTCCCTGGACCTAACCTCTGATACACGGATCTTGGTTCAATATTGCATCATATTCATAGCATTTTTTTCACGTAATACAACCATTCTCAACCTAACCTCTATTACCTGGGGGGAGGGAGGTTAGTGGAAAATATGATGATAATGGGAATTTTCTCTTCATCAGTTCAACTTAACCATCCTTAAGCTAACCTTAGTTAGAAAGGGATATAGCTCACCAAAACTATTTAATTACCATTTACCCAATTTTCCTTATCCTAACCCATAACCAGAGGGTTTAGACCCCCCTTACCTAGAAATTATAGTATAGGGTTAAATTAGGGAATGTTAAGTTTATATGTGAGAATATCTTCCTTCCTTAAATATATAGTATAATTTCGAGGTAAGGGGGGTCTAAACCCTCTGGTTATGGGTTAGGATAAGGAAAATTGTGTAAATGGTAATTAAATAGTTTTGGCAGCATTTGAATCCCCCTTTGCTATAAATATTGAAAATGGGAATAAATACACTATAACAGAAAGCAGACTTATTCAGGGAAGATAAAGACGTGGTGACGTCATTAACCATAGCGATGCCTGTGCATGGGTCACCGGGGTAACGAAAAACACACGACTCATAGAGGGACCGTTTAATTCCCTCCAGCGAAAATTTCATTGAGTAGAAGCAATCATTCGCCGGGGGTAACAAAAAGTACACGACTCATAGAGGGACCATTTTTGCAGGGACAGCGGGGTAACGTCCTTCTATGAGTTGTTTCCCACTACTGCAGTGCACCCGGCAGCCTGATGCCCCATCATGCCACACCGGAAACAAGTACGGGGTTGCTGGGCATAATACACCCACACATAGTACCCTAAAATTCAGACAGAGGATGGAATGTCCGACCTCAGGCGCATCCCGAGGGTACGAATGTTTGTCTTCACTCCCGAATACTTCCCAGAAGACAGCGTGTGCATCCGCACACTGATGACGGTGCCAAACCTCTGGAAGAAATGCCAGAGGAGGGTCTCAGGAAACTCCATTGTGGCCGCATGGACACTCACATACGTCACGGCACTGCTTCGATCTGAAATGGCCACAGATCCAGTGCCATCCAGCAACCGCAAGGTACCTCCCTCGTACCGTCGGAGAAAGTCACTGTACGCTGCTTCTCCCACAAACTTGATGACCACATGGTGAGCAGTCACCAGCTCAACACCGTAGATCTCCATGACCGGGACATAGAGCATGATACACACATGACCATTTCCACGATAGGGTATCCTGCATGGCCAGTAAACTCCAAACCCACGAAGTTTACCCTCACAACAGGGGGAAGATGGCCGCCCATCGCAAAAGCGCCACGTCAACACCAATCAGGGACAGCAGGGAGGGTAGAGACACCCCACACCCCCTGCCGACGAAAGCGGCAAACACCCCAAACTACCGGAGAGGCTAGGCGACACATCCTCACCTTACAGCAGCTAGAGCACAACTCCCAGTCTAGAAGAAGTGGACAACACCTACCACCACCCAAGTGGGTCCTTGACCACATATTTGTTAAAGAACATGAACGAGTAAAGCAGCTTGGAAATACATACAAACGAACCAAAGCACAAGTTGGATTGCATGCATTTCTTGTCGCAAATAGAGAGGTGAGAGACATGAGCAATCGTCGAAGAGTTTGGGAAGAGTTTCTACAAAGTATAAATGAGCAAACAACACTTGTTGAAGTTTGGGAAAAGATACGAAAAATCTCAAGAAGCAACTCACCCAAACCACTGCACCACAGCCCACTAGAACAAGCAAATATCCTCCTTGATCAATGACCACTAACATCGAGCTACGACTCACTCCCAATTAACATACAGCACAAACTTGATGACACACGCCCCAACAGACAACGAACCATCAATCTTGCCTGTACAGCTATCGACGTGTCGGACCTTAATGATGTAACTGAATGGGAATTAAATCATGCACTAAAGATGGGCAAATCAACTGCTCCTGGAGAGGACGGTATTACTTACAGTTTACTGAGATTAGTCTCACAAGTACCAGGTAATCCACTTTTAGTGTTATACAGAATGAGTTTAAGTGAAGAAGTATTACCTGATGCTTGGACAAAGAGTGTCATTGCTCCTATCCCCAAACCACACTCAGATAATTATAGACCCATATCTCTAACATCTTGTGTTTGTAAGGTGCTTGAACGCATTGTCCTTAACCGACTCATGTATCGTATACAGGGGCACCTGTCACCCCAAATGTTCGGATTTACGCCTGGGCTCAGTACACAACACTGTTTTGCTGAGTACTTCGCTCATATTGAAGCTTCCCCTCAAGCAGTCTTCATCGACCTAGCAGCAGCTTTTGATACAGCAAACAGAGAAATCATACTAGAACAGGTTGCCGAGCTGGGAATATAAGGATAATTCCTGAAATGGATAAAGAGCTATTTGTCTAATCGAACATGTTATGTTTAATGGTGTTAAAAGCAAGACTAATAGAACAAGAACCCGGCAATGTGATGTTATAGTAGCCAGAATACGCCTGGGATATAGACGTATCTGGCAGCTTTCTCAAAACCCAAATGTCGAGTACACAATGTTTCAACTTTGTGAAAGAGAAAACATGCACTCTCTTGAACATTATATTGTAGAATGTCCCATACTGACTGACTTTCGCCCTCCTGGGCTAAGGTATGCTGAACTCTATAATTACTATATGAGTACTGGAACACTTGATGATATATTGGCCTTGTACCCAAGATTGACCATGTAATGTATCAATTATACAATGTATGTATGTGATGTAACTAAATAACCTGAGCTTGTAAAAGCATCTTAATCTCCTTCAGTGATTAAGTGCTTAATTGCACACTAGTTTCTCTATCAGCTATCTCACCCTGTCAGAGTAAAAAAGTATGTGTATGTATGTGTGTATATATGTATGTATATTCATACACATATATGTATATGAATGTATATGTGTGTGTGTATGTATGTGTATAAAGTATATGTGGAAGCCGATCAGAATTGCATTTCACCTTTGTAAATGCACATTAATGACACTGTAAATGACACACACAAAGTCCTTTATGTAGGACATACGTAAATCTATGTATCTACGTATTTACGTGTGCAGGTAACCTTAGTATTTTAAAAGCACTACAGTTACCTTCTGTGGTTGATTGTTCAATATATCCCTGAACTATATGTTTAACAAATCTCTAACCCTGTCCATGGAGGACAGAAGAAAAAATATATATGCTTGTTAGCATTGTAAATGTGTGGCCACGTCTGTGGTAGAAAATAATAATAATAATAAAAGTACCACCGGACTCTGATTCTCGATTTTAACTCCCAGGAATTAACTAGTTGATGTACAAAACTCCTCCTTGTTGTAATTGCCAAATGTTTAGACACATGTCGGCCTTCGTGATAGCAATAGTTTCCTGTTGACATGAGCTCTCTAAGGATACCCAGCAAGACATAGCTGAGTGTGGTATTAGCTAAGCTGACTGACTTAGTGCACTCACTTGGAGCACTCGTGGGAGTGTCAACTGTCACTGTGCATTCCCTGAGACAGCCGCTCTGATCTATTCTCTTGAAATCCTTTGCATATATTTTCAACCTTACCTGCGAAGTCAAAATAAGGGTCAAATTCAAATTACAAGTGTGAGACTTGTGGCATACAACCAGGCAGGTGTAAACTGTTCAAGGCAGGTATAAACTGCTCATGGCAGGTGTAAACTGCTCAAGGCAGGTGAGAACTGATCCAGGCAGCAGATGTAAACTACTGCAGGTGTTAGTACTCAAATTGTATAACGGTTGGAACATACACAATCACAGGCGAGTAGGCCTCTGACGTCATTCCTTTCAGAGACGGCACTTGCCTTTCTCGAAGCAGGCCTCAGTATCTCACCAGACAAGAGTTAGGTAGGACCTCGGCTGGCCAGATAAATAACTTGTTACCTTACTCAATATACTGCTGAACTGATCTACCGTGTATTCTTTACAATCCAGCAAGAACCATACATCCTAAAAGGTAACGAATCCTGGTAGCAGCTGTGGGATTCAGAAATAATTTTCTGAGCTACGAAATCTCAAGTGCCCACATCGTCAAGTGTTTAGAGCCGCCTCCTGCCACTGCCAAGCCGCCGCCCACGCATCAATGTTCAATGACATTGTACATTGTACCAGTCCGGGGTCCTACCATCAACCACTACTGTAGGTCCACGTCTCAGAAGTATGGCACAATATTTTCCAGTGAGAACGCCATTTCATCAGTGAGGGGAAAGGAAGATTTCCTGCACCAGCCATTTTGAATTTCCCCATGTCAGTCATTTTGAATTTCGCTTCACTTGGGAACCTGTGCCTCCCACCACCACCACCACCCAAACCCACATCAACAAGCCTTTTGTGTGTTTGCCTGTACTGTTCCAGCTATTGCAATCATCTTCTCAAGTTTCAACTGTTCATCAGATGTGTTGTGCAATTAATTAAGAAACAATTGGTGGAATGCAAACGTCTGACTAGTGTCGCCAGGTCCCACTCACGTCGCCACGTCGCCTCCTCTCACCACCGCCACAGCCCCCTTCTACACTGCTCTCCAGTGAACTTCTGCCTACACGCCTGCATAGTAACTGGCCTTCCTTCGTCATCATCGATATAATTATCATCACCCTCCCAACATTATTCCTAGTGTGGGGTCCCCCAAGCTTCGCGCCACTCCCACCATGAGCGCTGCCTCTAGCTCCAGATGTAAACAAACCCTCGCATGTGCCTCTTCACACTTTCACAACGTTTCTCCTATTTTGGCTGCTGATGGTTCTCATGAATTGCACCCACGAGATAAGTAATTGATAGATGAGCCTTCCTGTGCCATGTTCTAACAGTGATTTACATAATAATGTCTACAAATATCTTATGTATTAACCATTTAGTGACTTGTTAAATAATGAAGTTGGTTACATACTTCCCTGAGTCATTTCAACATTTCTTGCTTCTCTCAGTAATTCTATTGTTCATTAATTGCGTTACTAGTGTTATTAGTAAATTCAAAGGTCAGAGAAGTAAGAAATAATTGTTTTTAGCAGCTATTTTGCACAATATTGTGCAAAATATTATATTTTTGCACAATATTTTGTTTTTGAGATTTCTACAGACAATAGAACATTGAATTTTTTATATTTCTCATTGTCTTGCTCGACTGGCAGCTTCCATCTGTGAAGTCTGTGGTTCCACAGTTACTGACACTGTGCTGCACTCTCATTCTCTCACAAGAGTATGAGGAAAGGTTCAGGGAGTGCCTGAGTTGTTGGATGTCATTACGGAAAGTGAAACATGTAAAGTGAATTGTATGTTTGTTGAACCCTCCTGGCACACAGTGCAGGATGATACCCTTATATTGTATATTGCAAACACTAGTAATGACGACATGCATCTCCAGTCTGGCACCCATGTTGTAGATTTTGCCCATTACTCGTTACCGGTGCGAGTGGTGGACGATCTCTCCATGGAACATACTGTATGTATACTCACACCAGGAGAAAAGGGATCTCAGTCGGAGGTGCAAGCACGACACCTCAGTCCTGATTTTCCTGACTCTGTGGTTAAGCTTTTGGAATTTTGAACAGGAATAGAGCCGTTGTTGCTCTATCAGGAGAAAAGTTAGGTCTCACTCCTCTTATTACGCATAAAATTCCCCTTGAACAAGGAACTACGCCTATTTATGTACCAGCTTACCGCCTTCCCCATTCTCAGAGAGCAGAAGCCGATAGACTCACAGAGGAAATGTTACAGAGTCATGTAATTTAGTCGAGTAATTCGCCATGGAACGCTCCATTGATTCTTGTACCAAAGCGAGATGATACTTGCAGACTTGGAATCGATTATCGGAGAATAACAAAGTAACTATTCCTGATCGTTTCCCACTTCCAGTCCTATATGATTTGTTGCAAAGTATTGGTCGAATCAAAGTATTCTCAATGTTAGATTTGTTGCATGTATTCTGGCAAATCCCCCTTCATGAGGAAAGTAAACAGATGACAGCCTTTAGTACTCCCAATGGTCATTTTCATCTCAAAAGAATGCCATTTGGTTTGCGGAGTAGTCCAATAACTTTTTCATGGCTCATGACGAATCTATTTCATAGATTGATAGGAAGTACTCATCTAGTTTACCTTGATGATCTCATAATCATGTCGTAAGATAATCAGACTCATTTCCAGAACCTTGAGAAAGTACTTGCAAAATTCGCAGAAGCTAATTTAAAAATATAACTTGCAAATTGTTCATTTTTAAAAGAGAAGATTAAATTCCTAGGTCATACAGTTACACCTTCAGGATTTACATTGAATGAATAAAAAATTATTGCTGCCAGTGATTTTCCAACGCCGTGTACTTCCGAAGCCGTAAGACAATTCACAGGTCTTGTAGGATTTTATCGTTCATTTATTGCTAGATTCTCTATTATAGCCACTCCACTTTACAAGTTGCAAATGAAAGATGAACCCTTTGTTTGGGAAGAAGCCCAGAAACAGTCATTCCAAAAACTCAAGGCAGCCTTGATCTCGTCACCTATCCTTAGGTACCCAGATTTTTCTATACCTTTTACGTTGGTTATAGGTGCTAGTGACATAGGCTTAGGTGCTGCATTACTTCAAACAGAATGTCACAGAGATCATGCAATAGCTTATGCAAGCCGTATACATTATCTAAAGAAGAGAAAAATTATAGTGCAACAGAACTTGAAGCTTTAGCAGTTGTTTGGGCTCTTAAACATTTCAGGGATACAATTTATAATTACCTAGTTCATGTTCTTACAGATCACCAACCATTAATTCCTTTGATGAGGAATAAGAATCCAGTTGGAAAGTTTGCTAGATATTTAATCATAATTCAAGAGTTCAATCCCACATTTGGTTATATTCCAGGAAAGCAAAATGTTGTAGCCGATGCGTTTTCTCGACATGTAGCTGTAATTCAGTTAAATTACCCAGCATTATACACTACAGTAGTCGAGAAGACGGAACAGAGACAAGACCCCATATGGGCACCCGTCATTAAGTTTTTGACTAAGCAAGATACTCTCCCAATTCACAAACCTCCAGTACCATTGAAAGAGTTAGCGGTGTTAGACAATTTACTGTGTAGAGTAGTAAAGCTAGGGACAGCCCCGAGGAAATGTTGTCAGTTCTTCCAGCTCTCTTGGTATGAACTGTATTATAAATTATCCATGATGCTCCTGCATGTGCACATCCAGGGAAGGATAATACACTCCAGCAAAGTCGATTGAAGTATTTTTGGCCAAAAATGGCTAATGAGATTGCTCATTATGTTGTCAGATGCTTGACCTGCTTACGGCACAATGGACATGTAGCAGGACCTAATCTTATTCATGTGTACCCAGCAACTAAAGCTCCTTGGGAATCAGTATCGATGGATTTGTTGACAAATATTGCAGAAACAGAAAAAGGTAACAAACGCTTGTAATAGTTCATAATTTTTCACAGTATTGCAAACTAGTTCCTATCCTGAACAAAACAGCAGAAACTATAGCCAGTGCATTCCATGACCAAATAATTTGTAGACATAATATGCCTAAAGTAATCCTTTCAGAAAATGGTCCAGAATTCAGTAATAGTATTTTAACTAGCTTGTACGATTTATATAACATTAAAAAAAAAGTAGCATTGTGCCATGTCACCCAGCAAGTAATGGACTAGCCGAACGTACTAACAGGAAAGTGTTAGATGCCTTGAGAGTCACGTTGAATATTGATAACAACAATTGGGATGATTTCATACCCTTAATTCAGTGTGCCATAAATTCTTCAATTAATGTTTCTACAGGCAACACTCCTCGCGCTATTCTTTATGGTACAGATAAGATCCTCCCTAATGAATTGACTAATGTACCCCCTACTCCTTTGTATAACGTAGATGATTTTGTTCAAGTAAAGCGTAGATAGATGCAACTAGTTTTCAAGAAAATACGAAAACAACTGTCCAAGGCAACAGCCGAGTTCACTCAAGCAAGGAACGCACGAGCTTAACCCAGTAAGGTATCAATCGGTTCTGTAGTAATGGTAATTAACCAACACAGGTCTGGCCCTATGTACTAGCTAAGAAATTTTTGGGTCCATATAAGGTAATCGAGCTTATGAAAGGTAACAAACACATACTTAAGAATTTGTTAACAGGAGAGTATATAAATGAACATTTAGACCACATGAAGTTAGCTATAATGATTGTTGACAAGACTGATAAGGAAGATGACAATGAACTTACCCAGACAGATTCTTCTATTGGGACACCACCTTCTGTGGTTGACAGACCACTTGTTGTACAGCCTTCCCATACTAGCACCTATAATCTTAGATTTAGACCTTTCATTTCAACCGTGCATTCACCACATGTCCGTTGGCTAGATGTTAATGAGTTTACCTCTCAAGATGATAGTTTGTCACATGCAGTTTCATATGTTCCTGACCTTCAGTCAGAGCCAGAGTTGTATAGTGATCTAGATGATCTAGGCCTAGACATTGCAGAATTTATAATTAAGTGCACTCTGCAGTTATTTTGCAGTGCAGAAAATAACTCAGTTTAACTAATTAATTAATTTCAGAAAAAAACAGTTTATTTACTCAATAAACTGCTGAAGTGATCCACTGTGTATTCTCTACAATCCAGCAACAACCATATATCCAAGAAGGTAACGAATACTGGTAGCAGGTGTAAACTGTTCCAGGCAGCAGGTGTAAACTGCTCCAGGCAGCAGGTGTAAATTGCTCCAAGGAGCAGGAGAAAACTGTTTCAGGCAGCAGGTGTATACTGCTCCAGGCAGCAAGTGTAAATAGCTTCAGCCAACAGGTGTAAACTGCTCCAGGCAGCAGGTGTAAACTGTTTCAGTCAGCATGTGTATACTTCTCCAGGCAGCAGGTGTAAACCGGTCCAGGCAGCAGGTGTAAACCGATCCGGGCAGCAGGTGTAAACCGATCCAGGCAGCAGTTGTAAACCGATCCAGGCAGCAGGTGTAAACCGATCCAGGCAGCAGGTGTATACTGCTCCAAGCAGCAGGTGTAAACTGCTCCAGGCAGCAGGTGTAAACTGCTCCAGGCAGCAGGTGTAAACTGCTCCAGGCAGCAGGTGTAAACTGCTCCAGGCAGCAGGTGTAAACTGCTACAGGCAGCAGGTGTAAACTGCTCCAGGTAGCAGGTGTAAACTGCTCCAGGCAGCAGGTGTAAACTGCTCCAGGCAGCAGGTGTAAACTGCTCCATGCAGCAGGTGTAAACTGCTCCAGGCAGCAGGTGCAAACTGCTTCAGGCAGCAGGTGTATACTGCTCCAGGCCGCAGGGGTTATCTGATCCAGTCATTAGGTGTAAACTGCTTCAGGCAGCAGGTGTATACTGCTCCAGGCAGCAGGTGTAAACTGCTCCAGGCATTAGGTGTAAACTGCTCCAGGCAGCAGGTGTAAACTGCTCTAGGCAGCAGGTGTAAACAGCTCTAGGAAGCAGGTGTAAACTGCTCAAGGCATTAGGTGTAAACTGCTCCAGATATTAGGTGTAAACTGCTCCAGGCAGCAAGTGTAAACTGCTCCAGGTAGCAGGTGTAAATTGCTCCAAGCAACAAGTGTAAGCTGTTCCAGGCAGCAGGCGTAAACTACTCCAGGCAGCAGATGTAAACTGCTCCAGGCAGCAGGTGTAAACTGTTCCATGCAGCAGATGTAAACTGCTCCAGGCAGCAGGTGTAAACTGCTCAAAGCAGTAAGTGTAAACTGCTCCAGGCAGCAGGTGTAAACTGCTCCAGACAGCACATGTAAACTGCTCCAGACAGCAGATGTAAACTGCTCCAGGCAGCAGATGTAAAGTGCTCCAGGCAGCAGGTGTAAACTGCTCCAGGCAGTAGGTGTAAACTGCTCCAGGCAGCAGGTGTAAACTGCTCCAGACATCAGGTGTAAACTGCTCCATGCAGCAGGTGTAAACTGCTCTAGGCAGCAGCTGTAAACTGCTCCAGGCAGCAGATGTAAACTGCTCCAGGCAGCAGGTGTAAACAGTTCCAGGCAGCAGGTGTAAACTGCTCCAGGCAGCAGGTGTAAACTGCTCCAGGCAGCAGGTGTAAACTGCTCCAGGCAGCAGGTGTAAACTGCTCCAGGCAGCAGGTGTAAACTGCTCCAGGCAGCAGGTGTAAACTGCTCCAGGCAGCAGGTGTGTGTGTTGGAAGTTTCATCACCTTGATATAATAAGGTTCAATAAGGAAGTCAACAATACAATAATGAAGTCAACAATACAATAAGGAAGTCAACAATACAATAAGTCAACAATACAATAAGGAAGTCAACAATACAATAAGGAAGTCGACAATACAATAAGGAAGTCAACAATACAATAATGAAGTCAACAATACAATAAGGAAGTTAACAATACAATAAGTCAACAATACAATAAGGAAGTCAACAATACAATAAGTCAACAATACAATAAGTCAACAATACAATAAGTCAACAATACAATAAGTCAACAATACAATAAGGAAGTCAACAATACAATAAGGAAGTCAACAATACAATAAGGAAGTCAACAATACAATAAGTCAACAATACAATAAGGAAGTCAACAAAACAATAAGTCAACAATACAATAAGGAAGTCAACAATACAATAAGGAAGTCGACAATACAATAAGGAAGTCAACAATACAATAATGAAGTCAACAATACAATAAGGAAGTCAACAATACAATAAGGAAGTCAACAATACAATAAGGAAGTCAACAATACAATAAGGAAGTCAACAATACAATAAGTCAACAATACAATAAGGAAGTCAACAATACAATAAGGAAGTCGACAATACAATAAGGAAGTCAACAATACAATAATGAAGTCAACAATACAATAAGGAAGTTAACAATACAATAAGTCAACAATACAATAAGGAAGTCAACAATACAATAAGTCAACAATACAATAAGTCAACAATACAATAAGGAAGTCAACAATACAATAAGGAAGTCAACAATACAATAAGGAAGTCAACAATACAATAAGGAAGTCAACAATACAATAAGGAAGTCAACAATACAATAAGTCAACAATACAATAAGGAAGTCAACAATACAATAAGGAAGTCAACAATACAATAAGTCAACAATACAATAAGGAAGTCAACAAAACAATAAGTCAACAATACAATAAGGAAGTCGACAATACAATAAGGAAGTCAACAATACAATAAGGAAGTCAACAATACAATAAGGAAGTCAACAATACAATAAGGAAGTCAACAATACAATGAGGAACTCAACAATACAATAAGGAAGTCAACAATACAGTAAGGAAGTCAACAATAAGGAAGTCAACAATAAGGAAGTCAACAATAAGGATGTCAACAATACAATAAGGAAGTCGACAATACAATAAGGAAGTCAACAATACAATAAGGAAGTCAACAATACAATAAGGAAGTCAACAATACAATAAGGAAGTCAACAATACAATAAGGAAGTCAACAATACAATAAGGAAGTCAACAATAAGGAAGTCAACAATAAGGAAGTCAACAATACAATAAGGAAGTCGACAATACAATAAGGAAGTCTACAATACAATAAGGAAGTCAACAATACAATAAGGAAGTCAACAATACAATAAGGAAGTCAACAATACAATGAGGAAGTCAGCAATACAATGAGGAAGTCAACAATAAAATAAGGAAGTCAACAATACAATAAGGAAGTCAACAATACAATAAGGAAGTCAACAATACAATAAGGAAGTCAACAATACAATGAGGAAGTCAACAATACAATAAGGAAGTCAACAATACCATAAGGAAGTCAACAATACAATAAGTCAACAATACAATAAGGAATTCAACAATACAATAAGGAAGTCAATAATACAATAAGGAAGTCAACAATACAATAAGGAAGTCAACAATATAATAAGGAAGTCAACAATACAATAAGTCAATAATACAATAAGTCAACAATACAATAAGGAAGTCAACAATACAATAAGGAAGTCAACAATACAATAAGTCAACAATACAATAAGGAAGTCAACAATACAATAAGGAAGTCAACAATACAATAAGGGTGTCAACAATACAATAAGGAAGTCAACAATACAATAAGGGAGTCAACAATACAATAAGGAAGTCAACAATACAATAAGGAAGTCAACAATACAATAAGGGTGTCAACAATACAATAAGGAATTCAACAATACAATAAGGGAGTCAACAATACAATAAGGAAGTCAACAATACAATAAGGAAGTCACTTCACTCGATAGCTTTATTCCTTACTTCGTAAATGTCTTTTTATTTGTGTAACTTAATTCAAATTGCTCTCTATATTTGCTTTATATAATTGCCCTCTATAACTGCCCTCTATATTTGCTCTCTATAACTGCCCTCTATAATTGCTCTCTATAACTGCATTCTATAACTGCCCTCTATAATTTCTCGCTATAACTGCCCTCTATAATTGCCCACGTGGTCAGCAGGAACGGGAGGAAGGTGGCTCCCTTAGAGGGGTAACTGCCTCCTCTGAAGGGCCGCTGGGCACGGAGGCGCCGCATATTATTGTCCAACGTCGTGATGCCTCACCAGGATACCTCACCAGGATGCCTCACCAGGATACCTCACCAGGAAAGAATCACTAGGAAGGGAGAGAAGGAGGAGGAGGAAAGGCCCTGCTGATAAGGAAGGACTGCAGTTTTGAAGAGATGGATATCTCGGGCTGTGACGGGTTCAGAGATTACATAAGAGGAACTATAACAATGGGCGGGCCTAAGATAATAGTGGCAATTATTTACAACCCTCCACTAAATGACAGAAGACCCACACAGGAGTTTGATAGTGTGACGGTAAAGTGTTGGAGTGTTGATGATCGGCAGTCCTCCAATGGCAGGTGTCAATGCCTGGTCACACTTACAGAAAAAAAAGAGACTGCTTGCCTGTTTGTCTGTGGTAAGGTAATGGGAAGTCACGCAAAACACAAAATATAAACAATGAAATTTTAATTACTTTAGAAAACAAAATATGAACAAAGACAATCCCTTGGCTTATGTAAAATTCAAAACAAGTCAACAAACAAAACAACATGAATAATTACTAGATATGAAAATTTACTCTACAATAAAATAATGTGCAATGCAATAATAATCAAGTGCTGAGAATATTGGCTATAGCTGCCACCTCCCGTAGTATACGACAGCCAGGGCTTAGTATACCAGAGAGAGATGTCAACTTCTAAGAGCACAGGAATATTCTGAGGAGGACGGCTTGAGCTGGCCCAGACGTCGACTCAGGTAGAGGGCGTGAGTGCAGGTGCAGGTGTGCTGTCGGCGATACACCAGCCAATCAGGAGCAGGCAGGCGGAGAATGGGTAGTTAGCTCGTTGACGACAGGCGGTGAGCCGGCGTGACGGGTGGTGCAAGGTACGCTTTGCTTCCTGGACAAAACGTTTTGTGCTACTGGTGGACGTATCTTGAATGTAGCATCTTGTACTTGTAGAATGACGTGACTGATATAGGGAAGAGCAGGCTCAATCTCTTTTGAAAGAGATTATCGTCACAACTCTCCCCCGAAGCCTGCGGTTCCAGAAGAAGTTACGTCTTCATGTGGTAGAGTGATAGGTGGAGCTGCCTCTACTTCATAGACTCTGGAGAGGGCGTCGGCTATGATGTCAGAACCCTTGATGTAGAAGATCTCCAGGTTGAAATCTTGTAGATCTAAAGCCCATCGTAGAAGACGTTGATTATTGAATTGGGCTTGATGCAAGAAGCGGAGAGGATTGTGGTCTGAGTAGATGGTGGTAGACCGAGCACCTTGTAGGTATGGAGCAAAGTGCTGTAGATTCAGGACAATGGAGAGTAGCCCCTTCTCGATAGTGCTGTAATTCTTCTGGTGGGGTTTCAACTTGTAGCTGTAGTAGCTAACAGGTAGAACCTCCTCGCCTCGTTGCTGCATCAGGACACCCCCGATGCCGGTACCACTGGCGTCGACATGGAGGATGAAAGGCTCGGTTATATATGTCGAGCCGAGAATAGGATTATAACAGAGCAGGAATTTGAGTTGTTCGAAAGCAACGGTTTGCTGAATGGTCCAATTATACCGTTGCTTGGGACTGGTTAAAGTGATTAATGGTGTGGCTACCGTACTAAAATTCTTCACAAACCTACGGTAGTAGGAGGCAAGACCGGGGAAGCGCAGGAGCTGCTTCCTGGTGGTAGGCTGTGGATAATGCTTGATGGCTTGAGTGTGTATGCTTAACGGAGCTAGGCTGCCACTCCCTATTACATGACCCAGATAACGCACTTTACCTTTGGCAAAGGTGGACTTGCCCAGGTTGATGGTGAGGCCGGCTGTCAGGAACTTGGCGAACAATCGTTGCAGCTGGAGCACATGTTCACTCCAGGTGTTGGATGCTACAACAGTATCATCCAAATAGGCGTAGGTGTTATCCAAGCCCTGGATGACGCGGTTGACAGCTCTCTGAAAGGTGGCCGGGGCATTACATAGTCCAAAGGGAAGGCGTTCATACCTGAAAAGTCCAAAGGGAGTGATAAAGGCAGATATTTCTTTGGCTCACTCTGTTAAAAACACTTGGTAATACCCCTTAAGCAAGTCCACTTGGGACAAGTACCGGGCATTACCAATGGCGTCAAGGATGTCATCTATCCTAGGTAAGGGGTATGCATCCTTGACAGTCACATTATTCAATTTCCGATAGTCGGTACACAATCTAACCTTTCCTTGGGGTTTTGGCACCAAGATACAGGGTGAGGTCCCAGGGGAACTCACAAGGAGTGGCCAGTCTATGATCCAAGACGTACTACACCTCAGCACGCATGACTTCCTTCTTGCTAGGGCTGATTCGGTAGAAGTGTTGACGAATCGGCCGGGTGTCAGGGAGCAGTTGGATGTCGTGCTGAGTTACATTACACTCTTGTGGATCATCTCGGAACAACTCCTGATGTTCCTTGAAGATTTTGATGAGAGGTGCACTATTATTGTCCTGAAAATAGTTATGAAGATCAGTTAGGATTTCCGAATTGGAAAGCGCTGACTCAGTGTCAGTGCTTTCGGGAGGAGAAGCAGGGAAGGTCTCACTGTGGATGTATGGACCTTTCAAGGTAGAATATGCTACTAACACAGTGGAAGGAGTACCGTTATATAGCTTCAGGAGGTTGACATGGCACAACTGGGTCTTCCGCCGCCTATCTGGAGTCTCTAGAACGTAGTTGTGGTTGTTTCTGCACTCCTTGATGCGATAGGGTCCTGAAAACCTGTTTTGCAAGGGAGAACCTGGGATAGGGAAATAGGCCAACACGAAGTCTCCCAATTTAAATTTCCTTACTTTGCTGTTCTGGTTGCAATGAGTCTTCATCCTCTCCTGGGCATTCAATAGATTATCCTTAGCAAAGTTATGCACCCTCTCTAGAATGTGTTGTAGGTTTTGAAGAAACTGGGGCACATTCTGATGCTCACTGAAGGTGGCATCACGTAGAGAGTCTTTAAAAGCTTTGAGAGGAGTACGGCACTTACGTCTGTAGAGCATCTCATAAGGAGATACTCCTAGAGACTCATTGGGGAGACTTCTAAAAATACACATAATGAGGTCAAGTTGTTTATCCCAATCCTTAGAGGTTTCATTACAAAACTTCTTCAGGAGTGCTTTAATAGTCTGATGACTACGCTCAAGAGAACCCTGTGAAGCAGGATGATAGGGGCTGGACAATACCTGTTTGATGTTGAACTCTTCCAGTGTCCTCTTGAAGAGATCACTGGTGAAGTTGGTGCCACAGTCGCTCTGAACCTCCCTTGGAAATCCATACTGGGTGAAGATCTTCAATAAGTGTTTCACCACAGTAGCAGCCGTAATATTCTTTACTGGAACTGCTATGGGGAACCTGGTGGTAGGACACAGGATGGTTAGTATATAGGCGTTACCTGAACTGGTCCGAGGTAAAGGATCAACACAGTCCATAATAAGTCTGTGGAAAGGTTCCGCAGGCACCTGGATGGGTGTCAGTGGTGCTCTGGGAATAGAGATGTTCGGTTTACCTGCCATCTGACATGTATGACACTGTTTGACGTACTGTTTGACGCTATTTACCATACCTGGCCAGTAGTAGTCTTGACGGATTCCGTGGTAGGTTTTGTTAAAACCGTAGTGCGAAAGTGCTCCGCGGGCCAAGTGTAGAATAGTGGGCCGCAGGCTGGCAGGAATCACTAGTTGTTCGACGTTGGCCCAATCGTCCTCCTCCTTCAGTTTACTGGACAGTTATTACAGTCTCCGTGGTGTAGTGGTAAGACACTCGCCTGGCGTTCCGCGAGCGGTATGTCATGGGTTCGTATCCTGGCCGGGGAGGATTTACTGGGCGCAATTCCTTAACTGTAGCCTTTGTTTAACGCAACAGTAAAATGTGTACTTGGATGAAAAAACGATTCTTCGCGGCAGGGGATCGTATTCCAGGGACCATAGAATTAAGGACTTGCCCGAAACGCTACGCGTACTAGTGGCTGTACAAGAATGTAACAACTCTTGTATATATCTCAAAAAAAAAAAAAAAAAAAAAAAACTGGGTCTGTATCTGCGGTAGAGCAACTCGTTCTCTAGAAAGAACCCAGGTATACTGTCAGGTTGAGTCTCAGCCTGGAAGAATAATGGTGTCAAGGTAAGATCTTCCCTCTGTAACTTACGGAACTCCAACGTGGTAAGATTCGGGGGTAGTGTCTGAGGGTCTTGAGGGACAGCGGTAGCAGTAGAGTCAGCTGGCTGAGGTCGTGCAGCTTGTGCACGGGTGGTCACCAAAACCGGAGGAGAAACTTCATCACTCTCTTGAACCTTTGCTGGAACATACTCAAAGATGGGATTATCCATTACAGAGGTACACACCTGGGGTTTGTCCATGACGATCAGGTTGGTCGGTTGCAGGTCTTCTGCCAAGTCGTTGCCCAGGAGAAGTTGCACTCCAGGCATGGGAAAAGGCTTTTCCCTGATGGCGACTTGAACTTCACCGGTCACGAAGGGACAATCCAGGTGGACTCTGGCGAGTGGATAAGGAGTGGTAGCAGTGAGGTCAGTGATGAAGCCGGTTTCCCCGGTGTAGGCGATATTGGGCACAGCTGATTTCAAAATGATTGTTTGAAGAGCAGCTGTGTCCCTCAAGATCTTCAGTTTGAAACGTCCCTCCGGATCTGAACCGTTGGTAGAGACAGTTCCAGGATACAGGTGTTTACTGAAGAGAGAAAGATCATTAACATGAACACCAACATTCATCACAGGCTTACCGGACTTAGGAGGAGTCTGTTTGGGTTTAGTGGATTCAGTATTACCTTTGTATTGAGACTTACCACATTTATGCATGGTATGTCCATAGAGTCTACAATACTTACAGTACAATTGCGAGCTAGCTTGATCGGTACTCACTTTCTCGTAACTGTACCACGACTTCTTACTGGAGGATGGTTCTGGTGTCAGCCAGTGGATGAGGCTGTAAGTGTCAGCCGACTTAGCACACTTTAGGTAGTCGGTCTCCTCTTTATCTGCTAAATATAAAAGGACAGGAGGAGGCACACGCCTCAAGAATTCTTCTACTGGCATGAGGTTGACGAGTTCTGCAAAGGTAGAGACATGTGCTGCTTCCAGCCATTTCATAAAATATCTCCTTTTGGTATTAGCAAATTCTAGAAAGGGGTTGGTACTTTTCTTTAGGTGGTCACGGAATTTTCGTCGGTAGCTTTCGGTGGAGAGAAGGTAGGCGTCCAACACTGCTTGCTTCAGGGTCTGGTAGTCATTCTCAGACGCCAAAGTACTGAGAGTAACTGCAGCTCTACCTGTGAGATGTACTCTGAGAAGGGTAGCCCATTGGTCGGCAGGCCAGCTAAGTTGATTAGCAAGGGTCTCAAAGGTGGTAAAAAATACGTCGACCTCTGTCTCTATGAATGGTGGCATTAACTTACTTGCATGGGAGATATTGAAACTTACTGGAAGACTGGCGGTAGCTTGCTGGCGTTGAGTGAGGTGTGTAGTTTCCAACGCGAGTTCTTGTTGACGACATTCTATAACCACAGCTGCTTGTTGTTTGTCATGCTCGCGTTGTATCTCCAGGTGGCGTTGTTTTGCTTCAAGCTGTACTCGCTCACGCTCACGGAGTATTGCAATCTCACGTTCTTGTTCTTCTTTCCTCAAGGCAGCTTCTCGTTCTTTTATTTGTAGGGCTTCTTTTTGTTGTTCGAGGGTTTCCCTTTGTTGCTCTCGCTCGATCTTGGCAAGTTCTAGTTTGAGTTTCATAGCTGCCAAATCAGGTTTATCTGCAATAGAGTAAGTTTCGTGAGTTTCAGAGTCAATCTTCCCTTCATCTAAGAGATGATCCAGTAACAGGTTATGTAGTTTATTTTTGTTGGCTCCATGTGGAACATCTAGTTGATACTCATGTGCAAGAGTTTGTAATTCGGTCCTCTTGGCACGACTTAAGTTCCCTATTTCACCTGCTGGATCTGCACGGAAAGCTTGGAGACGAAACATGGTGAAATTAGCAAATAAATGTACAACGAATATACTGTTGTGATATGGTAAATGTCAGAAACAGGACAACGTGGCAACTGGTACCTATCCTGTGGAATCGTTAACAATTAATGTTAATTTCAAGATGGTAAATGATTAATAAATGAAGATCGCAGGAAATCTTGTACCCGGTACTCATGTAAGAGGATAAGGGCAAGAAAATCCTACTAAGTAAGCGAAACTGAGTTTCTAAAACAAATGAAACATTTAATTGCCTCAAAAGTGAATTAGGTAGTCCAAGAATGTAGGCATACCTTGCCGAGTCTCTATAGGACATAAGCAAGTTTTTCCCACTGAAATGAAATAAGACACTTACAGAATTAGCGAACTTTTGTGCTCTGAAAAAAGAAAGCTAATTCCCTACCTAAGTAAATATCATCATCTCTGACCGACGTGTAGGGGTGCGAGGTATCAACTGGTGACGAGAACTGCTGCTGAGGTCCCAATTCAGCAACAAAGTTCGTGCTAGAGGAACTATGGCCCTCTTTATCCTCCTACAGTCGGATTACAGAAGATTACGTGCTCTTGACCCGGGGACAGACCAAAGTACCAGGGTACCAATATGATGATCTGCCAAAAATATGAGAAATATCCTAGGGACAAAAGGTGGTAAACACGAGTAATAACACGGAGGGAGAGATGACCAATTAAGAGAATGACTGAGGCCTACAGTCACCACGTAATCCTAAGTTGTCTCACACTCACCATAAGCTACTCTCGGAATGCATAATACACACAGCACCATATGAAAATAAAATTGAATATTGAAAATAGTGAAAAGCAACTGTACCAAAGCCAAGTACGCTTACCACAAATTTACATTCTGGTACTAGTACCTGAGTGAAGCTCCTTGGACAGGCCCCCATGAAATGTGACGGTAAAGTGTTGGAGTGTTGATGATCGGCAGTCCTCCAATGGCAGGTGGCAATGCCTTGTCACACTTACAGAAAAAAAAGAGACTGCTTGCCTGTTTGTCTGTGGTAAGGTAAAAGGAAGACACGCAAAACACAAAATATAAACAATGAAATTTTAATAACTTTAGAAAACAAAATATGAACAAAGACAATCCCTTGGCTTACGTAAAATTCAAAACAAGTCAACAAACAAAACAACATGAATAATTACTAGATATGAAAATTTACTCTACAATAAAATAATGTGCAATGCAATAATAATCAGGTACTGAGAATATTGGCTATAGCTGCCACCTCCCTTAGTATATGACAGCCAGGGCTTAGTATACCAGAGAGAGATGTCAACTTCTACGAGCACAGGAATATTCTGAGGAGGACGGCTTGAGCTGGCCCAGACGTCGACTCAGGTAGAGGGCGTGAGTGCAGGTGCAGGTGTGCTGTCGGCGATACACCAGCCAATCAGGAGCAGGCAGGCGGAGAATGGGTAGTTAGCTCGTTGACGACGGGCAGTGAGCCGGCATGACGGGTGGTGCAAGGTACGCTTTGCTTCCTGGACAAAACGTTTTGTGCTACTGGTGGACGTATCTTGAATGTAGCATCTTGTACTTGTAGAATGACGTGACTGATATAGGGAAGTGCAGGCTCAATCTCTTTTGAAAGAGATTATCGTCACAATAGAAACAACATGATAACCAATAATATAATAGAGAGAGAGCAGATTCAGTTGCCTGCAGGAATGGCTCCAGACTCTCGATCATGGGCGATTTCAACCATGGAAAGATAGGGAGAATGGGGACCCACATGGAGGTGCAGATACATGGAGAGCTAAACTCCTGGAAGTGGCAACAAGGAACTTTCTGAGGCAACATGTCAGGGAACCCACAAGAATGAGAGGCAATGACGAATCAGCTAGACTCGACCTGATATTCATCTTGAATGAGTCAGAAATAAGGGAAGTCAAACATGAAGCCCCCATAGGAATGCGTGACCACAGTGTATTGACATTTGAGTATCTGGTGGAGGTAGGGATAACCTATCTAAGGATGGGATTGGAGAGGAAAAGGCTAAATTACCGAAGAGGAAAATATGACGAGATGAGGAACTTCCTAGTGAGAATACCACGGGAAACATAACTCAGAGAAAAGACTGTACAAGATTCAGAAGAGTTAGGGGAACATGATTACCACATACAAGATTCTCAAAGGAATTGATGGGGTAGACGAAGGCAGTTTATTTAACACAAGGGGGCACACTCACTAGGGGACCCAGGTGGAAAATGAGTGCCCAAATGAGCCACAAAGACATTAGAAAGAATTTTTTTAGTGATAGAGAAGTTAATAAAAGGAATGCATTAGGAAGTGATGTAGTGGAGGCTGACTCCATACACAGTTTCAAGTGTAGGTATGATAGAGCCCAACAGACTCGGGAACCTGTACACCAGTTGATTGACAGTTGAGAGGCGGGACCAAAGGGCCGAAGCTCAACCCTCGCAAGCACAACTAGGTGAATACACACACACATGCCCCCTTGCGGCTGAGGCCTCATGGTTGAGAGGACAGCACACTGGGTTCGTAGTCCTTAGGGACCCGGGTTTGATCCCCGACAGAGACAGAAACTAATGGGGGGTGAGTTTCTTTCACCCAGGTGCGCCTGTTCACCTAGCAGTAAATATATACCAGCTGCGACGGTCTGGTTTGTGGGAATGTGTGTGTGTGCGCGTGTGTAAGAGAAATATAAGTAGTAGACTTATTAGAAGAAAAATGTAATTGGTAGAAAGGTGGGGTCTACTTTCCTCCTTTCTTTCTTTCTTTCTTTCTATGCTCCGTCTTTCTACCGGTAGAAAGGTGGGGTCCAAGAGCTAATAGCTAGATTCCGCAGATGCAAATAGTAAATACACACACACACTTGACCAAAGAGCCAAAGCTCAACCCCCGCAAGCACAATTAGGTGAGTACACATGGGCGGGGCAGAATCTTTAATTGCCAATGGCAGGAATTAATTATCATAATTTGCACTGAAATATTATTACTGTTAATTTCACGCTTGTGAATCAAAGATTTCGATTTTTATATGAAATATATTAGACAAATTTACATAATTAGCTTAGGAATTTTTGAATTAAATAATTTTTACCAATGTACAAAGTTTCAAGGAAATATATTTCAGACTGGACTGAATAATGTTTCAAAGTGATTGGTTGTAAATGAATTGACGAGCTTTATCAATAGCATAAAAAGTCAAGATTGCAAAAACCTATCAACTGGGTGCTAAGTCATGTTGTAATACCAGGGAACGACAATGCAGATGAAGCCGCAAAACTTGCAACTAACAGGAGGAATGCCGTCATTAATATACCAACATCCAGCATAAATTAATGAAATAATTCTCACTACTTTGTGACTTGTGTTATGATCTCATGTAGCCTGGTGAAGCGAGTCTACCAGGTGAGAATTATTCTGCACACTTGACTAGAGATTAAAATGTCAGAGGAAGGAAATATATTAAGTAAACGATAAGTATTAAGCATATTAAGTAAACAGCGAGTTACTTAAAAGCATACAAGCAGAAAATAAACATCTCATAGAAGTTAAAGGGCATAAGATGTTGACATTTTGTGACGTGACGTGACGCTGGCGGACATCGTAATACGTCATATGAGTTGCCACAGTCGTCAGGAATGCATGTATGTCACTGTGTCCTGATAAGATAGAAGAATACGGTTCTGGATAAAGTGTTTGAGTGAAGGCTACAGTGTATAAGTGGTAAGGAAGCTGCCGAGACCGCCACGTACGTCATTTCTCAGTGATAATGAAGACATTAGAGACGACCTAGTGGGTGGTTGTGCTTGTGTGGGACTATATTGTCTTATATCCTCGAGTGGAGGAGAGAAAGCAGGTATTTCTGTGCGGAGCCTGCCAGGCGACTTTGTGTGCTCAAGTCAGGAGGAGAGACACTGTGAGAGGCAGGCCTGAAGTGACTTTGTTTGGCGGCCGAGAGTGACACCATCTTGGAGCTCCAGAAGGTGGGTGCTCTCACGTTCCGAATTCTGTGGTTTGTATGGGAGAAGTTAGTGAAGGAACTTCGCATCTGAAGAAGATTATATAATGAACTGCAAGTGGGAGCAGAACTTCAAGTTCAGGAGCAGAACCCCATGGATAGTGCTGAGCTCCTATTGTAGGGGAGCAACACGTTTCTTTTGTGGAGCCGTTTGGAGGAGCTTCACTGACGTTAGATTGGGACTTCACTGACGTTAGAGTGGGACTTCACTGACGTTAGAGTGGGACTTCACTGACGTTAGAGTGGGACTTCATGTGCAGCAGACTGTAAGAAATGCAGGAGTACCCACCTGATTTAAAGGACCCAGATAGATGTTCTTAGTAGAGGGCCTCGAGGAATAGAACAGAGAATCATGTGGCCACAGTGAGATGTTTGAGGGAGTGCTTGATTGCAAATTGGCAAGAAAGGCCCAGTGTATCTTCTTGAGATGATTTCAGGGCTTAGTGTCCCCGTGGCCGGGTCCTTGACCAGGCCTCCACCCCTAGGAAGCAGTCCGTAGCAGCTGTCTAACTCCCAGGTCCTTATTTACTGCTAGGCAACAGGGGCATCAGGGTGAAAGAAACATTTTACCCATTTGTCTTCGCTTCCACTGGGAATCGAACCCGGAACCTCAGGACTACGAATCTGAAGCGCTGTCCACCCAGCTGTCAGATTGATTTCTTTTTCTTGGTTGTATATATATGTGTATATGTATTCATATTATATATATATATATATATATATATATATATATATATATATATATATATATATATATATATACATATATGTATATATATATATATATATATGTATATATATATATATATATATATATATATATATATATATATATATATATACATATATATATATATATATATATATATATATATATATATATATATATATATATATATATATATATATATATTTTGGTAGCAGTCTTTCCTGTAGACATATATTATTAAATATGACCGAAAAAGTAAGATTAATAATTCTAACACGAATTTTCTCAATCTTTCGTACATTACGCTTCACTGTTGGAGGTAAATCAAAAATCACTTCTCCAAAATTCATTTTTATTTCTAGTCTGACGCGACACGGGCGCGTTTCGTAAAACTTATTACATTTTCAAAGACTTCACAAATACACAACTGATTAGAACTTACGTATCTCTGATTTTATATCTACATTTGAGTGAGGTGGGAGGGGTGATGTGGCATTAACACAAGACAGAACAAGAGGGGATATTAATAGGGTATTAAAAGTATCAACACAAGACAGAACAGAAACAATGGGTATTGAATAGAAGTGTTTGTAGAAAGCCTATTGGTCCATATTTCTTGATGCTTCTATATTGGAGCGGAGTCTTGAGGTGGGTAGAATATATCAACAGCCAATTATTGCACAACTATATTCTACCCACCTCAAGACTCCGCTCCAATATAGAAGCATCAAGAAATATGGACCAATAGGCTTTCTACAAACACTTCTATTCAATACCCATTGTTTCTGTTCTGTCTTGTGTTGATACTTTTAATACCCTATTAATATCCCCTCTTGTTCTGTCTTGTGTTAATGCCACATCACCCCTCCCACCTCACTCAAATGTAGATATAAAATCAGAGATACGTAAGTTCTAATCAGTTGTGTATTTGTGAAGTCTTTGAAAATGTAATAAGTTTTACGAAACGCGCCCGTGTCGCGTCAGACAAGAAATAAAAATGAACTTTGGAGAAGTGATTTTTGATTTACCTCCAACAGTGAAGCGTAATGTACGAAAGATTGAGAAAATTTGTGTTAGAATTATTAATCTTACTTTTTCGGTCATATTTAATAATATATATATATATATATATATATATATATATATATATATATATATATATATATATATATATATATATATATATATATATATATATATATATATATATATATATATATATGTCGTACCTAGTAGCCAGAACACACTTCTCAGCCTACTATGCAAGGCCCGATTTGCCTAATAAGCCAAGTTTTCGTGAATTAATTGTTTTTCGACTACTTAACCTACCTAACCAAACCCAACTTAACGTTTTCGGCTACCTAACCTAACCTAACCTATAAAGATAGGTTAGGTTAGGTTAGGTAGGGTTGGTTAGGTTCGGTCATATATCTAAGTTAATTTTAACTCCAATAAAAAATAATTTACCTCATACATAATGAAATGGGTAGCTTTATCATTTCATAAGAAAAAAAATAGAGAAAATATATTAATTCAGTAAAACTTGGCTTATTAGGCAAATCGGGCCTTGCATAGTAGGCTGAGAAGTGCGTTCTGGCTATTAGGTACGACATATATATATATATATATATATATATATATATATATATATATATATATATATATATATATAGTTGTAACCAGGTACTTCAGCCCCAAGCAGTGAGGGAGGTTGGTAGCAGCCCAGGGCGCTGCACGGTAGTATTATCTGTTTACATATTTTGTTGTTGATTTTTGTATATAATAAATGTTTATATGTTTACAGCCGACTTTTGCCATTGTCATAATGAGGCTTCCTGGATAGTGAGTGAGAGACAGTAGGAACTTGGATGACAGTAGACAATAACTCGGTAAGGAAGTTTTAGGAGATCATCCCATAAAGAGGAGAGTGTGGGGGGGAGTCACGGCGGCTTGAGTGGGGGTGTACTCACGACAACTAGGCCAGTTTAGAGCAGCACCCCGGAATGAAAGTGACGCTGAATCCCTTTCCCAAAACCAGCCGCTTACCAGAGTGACCTCCCAACTAATTGCAAGCACTCCAGTGCCCATTGCTGGTCGACTGACGGCAGCAGGAGCGTGGTTGCCGTGGTCGGTCATATTTTTATCAGGGAGTAGTTGGGCCTCTGTTCGTCTGAAGCAAGTATCAGTTTGGCTCAATTGCCAAGTTGCTAAAACCGCAACCAATGATACTGGTACACGTCCACACTAATGTGTGACCTGGTACACGTCCACACTAATGTGTGGCCTGGTACACGTCCACAGTAATGTGTGACCTGGTACACGTCCACACTAATGTGTGACCTGGTACACGTCCACACTAATGTGTGGCCTGGTACACGTCCTCACTAATGTGTGGCCTGGTACACGTCCTCACTAATGTGTGACCTGGTACACGTCCTCACTAATGTGTGACCTGGTACACGTCCTCACTAATGTGTGACCTGGTACACGTCCTCACTAATGTGTGGCCTGGTACACGTCCTCACTAATGTGTGACCTGGTACACGTCCTCACTAATGTGTGACCTGGTACACGTCCTCACTAATGTGTGGCCTGGTACACGTCCTCACTAATGTGTGACCTGGTACACGTCCTCACTAATGTGTGACCTGGTACACGTCCTCACTAATGTGTGGCCTGGTACACGTCCTCACTAATGTGTGACCTGGTACACGTCCACACTAATGTGTGACCTGGTACACGTCCTCACTAATGTGTGACCTGGTACACGTCCTCACTAATGTGTGGCCTGGTACACGTCCTCACTAATGTGTGACCTGGTACACGTCCTCACTAATGTGTGACCTGGTACACGTCCTCACTAATGTGTGGCCTGGTACACGTCCTCACTAATGTGTGACCTGGTACACGTCCTCACTAATGTGTGACCTGGTACACGTCCACACTAATGTGTGACCTGGTACACGTCCACACTAATGTGTGGCCTGGTACACGTCCTCACTAATGTGTGGCCTGGTACACGTCCACACTAATGTGTGACCTGGTACACGTCCACACTATTGTGTGACCTGGTACACGTCCACACTAATGTGTGACCTGGTACACGTCCACACTAATGTGTGACCTGGTACACGTCCACACTAATGTGTGACCTGGTACACGTCCACACTAATGTGTGACCTGGTACACGTCCACACTAATGTGTGGCCTGGTACACGTCCACACTAATGTGTGACCTGGTACACGTCCTCACTAATGTGTGGCCTGGTACACGTCCACACTAATGTGTGACCTGGTACACGTCCTCACTAATGTGTGACCTGGTACACGTCCTCACTAATGTGTGACCTGGTACACGTCCTCACTAATGTGTGACCTGGTACACGTCCTCACTAATGTGTGACCTGCTACACGTCCACACTAAAGTGTGACCTGGTACACGTCCTCACTAATGTGTGACCTGCTACACGTCCACACTAAAGTGTGACCTGGTACACGTCCTCACTAATGTGTGGCCTGGACCCACCACCGTGGGACCAAGGACCCCCCCCCCCCTCACAGTAAAGCTGGTACACCAATATTTAACAAACACATTAGCATCAACGTTCGTCAACATGCAGATTAAATTAGAGCCTCACAAGGCCGGCTCACTCCATATTCTGAATTTCATCATCAGTTGACATCAACGAGTAGCCATCAAAAGAATTTCATTTCAAAATTGCATGTCAAACAGGATCTGAATGAAAGTTATGACAAGCCAACTGCGCTTGTATTACCTTTACAAGCCTCCCCAGCACACCCACTCCCCCTGGCATGTTGGAGGCAGAGCTTGGCAGTTCTACCAGGTCCCCCTGGCTACCAGCTCCCCCTGGCTACCAGCTTCCCCTGGCTACCAGCCCCCCCTGGCTACCAGCTCCCCCTGGCTACCAGCCCCCCGTGGCTACCAGGTCCCCCTGGCTACCAGCTTCCCCTGGTTACCAGGTCCCCCGGGCTACCAGCTTCCCCGGGCTACCAGCTCCCCGTGGCTACCAGCTCCCCCTGGCTACCAGCTCCCCCTGGCCACCAGCCCTTTCTGGCTACCAGCCCTTTCTGGCTACCAGCTCCCCCTGGCTACCAGCCCTCCCCTTTTTGCTACCAGCGCCCCCTCCCCAGCTACCAGCCCCTCCTGGCTACCAGCCTCCGCTGGCTTCTAGCCCCCCTTGCTACCAGCCTCCGCTAGCTATCAATCCCGCTGGCTACCAGCCCCCCCCCCCAGGCTACCAGCCTCCTTGGCTACCAGCCCTTCCTGGCTACCAGCCCCCCCCCTGGCTACCAGCCCCCCCCTCCTGGCTACCAGCCTTTCTGGCTACGAGCCCCACTGGCTACCAGCCCCCTTCTGGCTGTAACACCGTAAAGGTGTTTTGTATTTGAAATATACACAGTACATGAGTAACCGACAAGATTTTGAGAGTCGACAGTCTGACCACAAGTCGACCTGTGGACAAGTCGTGCGATTTCACCTTGCTTCTGTTAAGCTGATAATAGCCGGGTGTGTCCAGGGAGCCGGTCGGCCGAGCGGACAGCACGCGGGACTTGTGATCCTGTGGTCCTGGGTTCGATCCCTGGTGCCGGCGAGAAACAATGGGCAGAGTTTCTTTCACCCTATGCCCCTGTTACCTAGCAGTAAAATAGGTACCTGGGAGTTAGTCAGCTGTCACGGGCTGCTTCCTGTGGGTGTAGGCCTGGTCGAGGACCGGGCCGCGGGGTCACTAAAAAAGCCCCGAAATCATCTCAAGATAATCTCAAGGAGTCCTTCAAACAAGCCCCCGTTTAAGTTGTGGCTTGGTAGAGGGCCTGGGGCTATCTACTTGTGGGCGGAGTTTGCTACTAGGTTCCCAATAAATACCCAGGGAACTGTACATAGGAGAGGAGAAAGCGAAGTAGACAGAGCAGAGCAGAATAGCAGACTGAAGAGCATCAGCTGCCAAGACAGGCTATCAGCCGGATGGGGGGACTCGCCTGTCAACTGTAGAACAATCCCCCCCCCCCCCTCTCTAACTTAGGGGGCATCTGAATGGTTTCGGAAAAGTTGTTCAATATCAACCAATATTTTTTGACTAGTTGTATATGGAAAGAGGTGCAATTGTTCCAAGTTTCAGTACTGCAAACTAAAGAGGGGGATTTTTATTTTTTTTATTTTTGTTCAACGAATTTTGCACATTTTCAAGTTTGAATATACAACCACACCTTTCAGATATAATCATTCTATAACACTTTTCTGACACATTAGCATATAATAAAGGAACTCTAGTTGGAGATTTTCCAAAATATCTTTAGTTTTCCCTAATACAAATAGTCAAAGTTCCCCCAAAATTATGCAAATGTATCATGTTTATTGCTATTTATAAAATCAACAAATGGACTTAAGACAAAACGCTTACTCAGGATTTTAGAGACATAAACTTTACATATAAGGTGTAAGTTTGATGTAATTTTTTTTCTTTATCTTTATTTAAGAAAATTCAATATAAATTACATATACATAAGTGTTACAAGGCAATTATACATTACAATTCTTAGTGAACAAGTGTTTCAGTAGTACAGAACAAGATCTTTAAAAAAAAAACCCTGAATGTTATACTTATTTACCTATAAACGATTTACAAAAATTGGAGAATAAATTTACATTAATTTACAGGGGAAATTATTACATTTATAAATATTTTATATAATTCTCAGTAAACAAATTTTCCACATCATCACCGAGCATGAGCCGTAAACCCCAAATGTTATACCTGATCCTGCCTCGCAAGAACTTCAATATTTTGTCTACTGAGTAACCCTCCGGCCTCCCTAGCCACACACAGTAACCCTCCTGCCTCCCTAGCCACACACAGTAACCCTCCTGCCTCCCTAGCCACACACAGTAACCCTCCTGCCTCCCTAGCCACACACAGTAACCCTCCTGTCTGCCTAGCCACACACAGTAACCCTCCTGCCTCCCTAGCCACACACAGTAACCCTCCTGCCTCCCTAGCCACACACAGTAACCCTCCTGCCTGCCTAGCCACACACAGTAACCCTCCTGCCTGCCTAGCCACACACAGTAACCCTCCTGCCTGCCTATCCACACACAAAAATGTAATCAGAAAGTAACATAATTATTGTATTCCTAATTTTCTTGCATTTTATGTCAATATGAAACATTAAAAACCTCATTAACTCCACTCTAATACTTGGTCAACATAAAGCTTTAAGAGTGTCTCTAATCCAGTTTACAACAACAACTTTCTGCTTACAGAAATATAATATATGCATATTATTCTCAATTTCAGTACATTGGTCACACCTATTGCTGTCCTTAATGCCCAACATCAACAACCTATCATTAGTAGGGAGGATCTCATGAATATAGCGATACAATAGCTCACGTTGCTTTGGGGCAATAAATTTAACATGAAGGTTCGCCCATATTACTTGCCAGCTAAAGAGTGGATATGCCTCCTCTACTCTAGGAACTATATTTGGCAGTATAACATCATACACTTGTTTACTGTTCATCATTAAAAAACCTTCAATATTACAAATTCGCCTGAGAACATCAATTGCACATGAATAAAAGTGCGGTGAAATAAAGGCAAGGTCAGTATACTCTGGCATATGTATCAAATAGCTAACACGTAATTTACAATAGTAATGTCCTAGTGCATTTACACTATTCCTCTGCATTATCTCCTTTCTAAAAGTAACACATAAGATTGCCAATGACTTATAGTACACATTCAGTATTCCTATTCCACCGTTTTTCTTACCTTTACATAGGGTAGTTCTTTTAATTGGTTGGTATCTACCATACCATACATATCTAAAAATAGTTTTGTCAATCTCTATAGCACTTTTCTTGTCTATGGGAAAGCTGTGAGACAAATACCACACTTTAGACAAAATTTTGCAATTAGTTATTACAGCCTTCTGAAACAGGGTCAATTTCCTATTTGACAACATATTCGTTGCAACTAGTATATTCCCACATAGTACTTGCCAATTCGTAACCAATGTTGTTTCATATGTCTTACACCAGCAAATCCCAAGAGCTTTAATAGACTCCACTACCTTGAACCATGAACCAGTCCAGTTAACCTTATTACACCAACTGCCAAGACCCATCATACACGTTTTGTTCTTGTTAATAACAGCACCTGTCGCTCTTTCAAAGTTGTCTAACTCATTCTGAACATTCACCACCGAGTCTTCTGTCGACACAAAAATAGTTGTAACGTCTGCATAACCAACAACAGGAAGTGTCATTGCATTAGGAAGACGAGGTGGAACAATAAAGTCATTGCTTCTTATTGCCAAGTAAAGTGGCTCTTGAAATATAACATACAACATCATTGAAAGGGGACATCCCTGACGTACAGATCGTTCAACTGAAAAACGTTTACTTGAGACTCCATTGATACAGACGCTGCTCCGACACTGTATATAAAGCATACGGATCCAATCAATAAATTCTTGTACAACTCCTACCCTATCCAATATTTCTAATACAAACTGAACATCAACACGGTCAAAGGCTTTCGACCAGTCGAGGTTTGTCATGGAGGAAGGAACATTATTCTCAGACACATAATACACAACATCCCTAATTACATTATTACAATTGATTATGGATCTTCCAGGCACACCACAAAATTGTTCCTTTGATATAATTTTATCCATTGCAATCCTAAGTCTATTTGCCAGCAGTTTCGATACTATTTTATAATCCTGGTTTAGTAAGGAAAGTGGCCTCCAGTTCGTTAGAAAATGCAAATCACCCGTTTTAGGTATCATCTTAATAATCCCATGAGATTGCGACATGCTAATCTTCCTGTGCTGTATGCTATACTACACCACTTGTACAAAGTCTTTACCAATGACATCCCATAGATAGAAATAAAATTCCGCCGGGAACTCATCACAGCCAGGTGATTTACCTTTCTTTAATACTTCCTGCTTATCTACATCTGCCAATAATGACGTGTTGTCATCCTGGGTTAAAACCCGTTTACATTTTCCAAGGAAATACTCCCGCATACCTTGGTCCACGTTCACTTTTTTGTACAATTTCTCTAATTCACCTCGAACATAACATACAATCCCATCCGTATTTGTCATATCCGTCCCATCACCTGCTTTAATACTAGTCACAAGTGCTGTACCCTTGTTATTCTTGACTTTACTTAACAAATAAGGAGAGAGTTTTTCACCATACATCCTATCAGTAATCTGGAGGCGAACATTGACTCCTTCAGATATTTCATCCCTCAATTTGTTAATTCTGTCTTTTAAAATGGTAATTTCTTCATACTTGTCTAATCCCATATTGACCTTTACATAAAGTTGTTTTAGTCTGTGTTGGAATAAGTTTAACAGACCATATTTTTCAGCAGCCTTTTGTTTGGATACTTTCACGAAGAAACTTTTGCATGCAACTTTAGACATGTCCCACCACTCCAACAGACATCTGAACTTATGTTTTTGCCCAACCAGATGTTCCCACAATACTTGAAAATTATCAATTACATCTCTACTCTGCAACAGACTGCAATTGAGCTTCCATGACCATGTCCCCACTTTAACCTGATCGTCAATAACAAGCTTCACCACAACCATACAGTGATCTGAAAAGCTGACCGGAACAGAACTGCAAGAACTAATTTTATCATGTAACGAGTGCATATATATTCTGTCAAGCCTAGAACCATAATTCTGGCGAACATATGTGTATTCATATACACCTCCGTTAATGCTATTTGCATTCTTGAGACCAATACATTTCAAAAGTGTAATTAAAGCTATCTTCACCGATAGCCGATACACATGCGTTCAACTGAATGCTACAATCTCTCACAGAAGTGACACAATTAAAGTCGCTACCAAAAATAACGTTACGTGTATCATTTCTGAAAAAATATAATAACTCGTTAGAGAACAAGTCCTCCCTCTCTTTCTTCCTGCGGGTGCCAGAGGCAGCATGCACATTAAGTACAGGAATTATTGTGTCAAAAAAGGAAATCCTCGCATATAAAACATTACCATTATCATCCATTTCAGTATTAATAACCTTGATGTGGGCTCGCTTAGCAATCAATATCATCGTACCACCTTTCAACAAGTTCGTTGGATTTATTAATATTTCAAAGAAATCAAGCAGCACATCAAGTTTCTTAACATCTTGTACATTGTGTTCTTGCACGAAAAGTACATCCAAATTATGATATTTAAACAATGATAACAGCTGCAACTGTTTATTTCTACAATTAAGCCCATTAATGTTCACAGTAGCACAATTAAAATTAATAGGCTTCCCGAATGTAATTTTGAGAGAAACCAAAATTACTCTTTATCCGTCATTATCTCACTTGACATTATCTTAGTGTCATCTTTCCCTTTTCGAAATCTAAGTTTAATATTTGCACTCGCGTCTCGATTCTGTTCATGTTCCACAAGATCCCACCATGCCTTATCACTGTTCTCTTGACCATGATCCTCACTCACCTGTTGTACTGTGCCCTCGCTACGTTTCGGTGACTCTTCGTGGCCTTGGTCACGGTGAACTTCAACGGCAACAACCTGCTCAATTTTTTCAGAGACTTTTAATTTAGCGGCGTAGTCCTTCATACGTTCCAGATCAATACTCCGAGTAAATATTTTTCGTTTCTTCACATGACTGGTTACAGAACCAGCCTTCACACCCCCAGCCTTCACACTACCCCTACCCTTTCTATCATACCTTACTGAAGAGGGTGGAGTTGCCCTCTGCACAGACATTTCTACATCACTATCCTCCATGGTGTCATCCTCTACATCCAGTTGACAACCAATTACTTGTTCCATCGTCATCTCACCAAGGTCAGCACCACCGCCAGCCTCGCAGCTCTTCGCAGCGTCAGCGCCTATGTTATGGGCGTCCACATGTATATTGTCCACACTTACCTCACCCTCACCAGGGTTACCAACAGCCGGTAAAGCGTCCTGAGCAGTGTCATCTGCACCCTCCTTGTCTGCATTACCTTCATCGTCCTGATCTAAGTTACCTTCACCGGCCTCATTCGCACTGGGAGTCATTCCCACAGACGTTTCACTTACAGAGTTGTGGGTTACTTCATCTACCTCACCTGGAACTACAGTATTTACAACAGTGGGTTCATTTCCTGATACACTATCCTCTATTAATGGCGGAAAGTCATGTTCATGAAAAATGTTGATCCGTTCTGATGCCTCCACCTGGCAGGCAGCAGCCATGTGACCAGTACGCCCACACTTAAAACAAGTTTGCATTTGGCCATTGTATATAAATTTAATATAATGACCTGCTACTGACATTGATGAAGGAATATTATGGTGAAGTTCCATCTTTACTGTTCGTGTTCCATTAAAACACCCTTTCCCTGGGCCATAGGTATATTTATTAAAACGAACATTGTCCACTTTCCCATATTGTTCCAGTATGTGTACAATAGTTCCATTCAACATTTCAAATGGCGCATCCCTCACAGAAACGTATGTAAACGTTTTGCTCAAATTAATCACTTGTACTGATCCTTTCCCATTAGGTAAACTTACAATGTCATCATCATACTTCTTAAGAAACTCTGAAAACGCCACATTGTTTTCAAATTTCAACACCACTCTGTTCCCTGGCAGTGGTTAGTAACCAAATATTTCTTCCTGCTTGATCTGTAACACATCGAAGATATTCGTGGATACAAGGTCGGGAGCAGCATGACAACTAAACTTGAGTCCTATGGACTCCTTGCGCTTTAGTGGAGGTGTGTAGGAGCCCATGATGGCACATATACCACCCCCAGCGTGACGTTATCCGCCCATCCGTTAACACGCCGGCCAACAGCGACGACAAACACGTCCACCCACAAGACGCCAGTAGCAGAGCGAATCAAAACACGTCTGCTCACCACCACGTCCACGACGAGACTCAATATAGTGTAATAATAGCTAAAATTTTAATATCATTTACATATTAGTGAATGAAAAAAGATATTTGAACGTTTATGTTACTTGAAAATAAATAAGAAAAAATAAAGTCAAAAGTGTTGCCATCTGTGACTTGAGGTTGACATCAACCAATTTCCTTCACAATTGGCACACTTACGTGCCACGTAAGTGCAGGCTCATGTGCAGTCAGGTGTATAAGTTTCATGCAAATCGCCCGATAAACAAAAGAGATAAAATTAAAAAAAAAAGGCAATTTTTTTTAAACTACATTTTTTTTAGTAAAACTATTTATAATATATTTTTAATATATGCTACTGTGATACCTGAGAGTCATAGACATGATTTCAGTTGACACTTGTGTTTGATAATCGTGTTTGACCATTTTGGAATACTTTTGACACCTAATTCAATATTTTTTTCCTCCCTTCCTATTTATGCTACGATGCTGAGACATTGACCAGATGAAACTCTTTTCATATACAACTCGTCAAAAAACTTTGATTGAAATCGAACCAGTTTTCATATTTGGATCGAAAACCAAACAAATGCCCCCTTAGGCAGTCCTTGGAGAGTGAACGTTAAGGTGACTTAGTCGTGTTTATTGAAGTGTTGTGTGGTTATTAGGGGCAGCTACCAGCTCCCGCTGGCTACCAGCCCCCGCTGGCTACCAGCTCCCGCTGGCTACCAGCCCCCGCTGGCTACCAGCCCCCGCTGGCTACCAGCTCCCGCTGGCTACCAGCCCCCGCTGGCTACCAGCCCCCGCTGGCTACCAGCTCCCGCTGGCTACCAGCCCCCGCTGGCTACCAGCCCCCGCTGGCTACCAGCTCCCGCTGGCTACCAGCTCCCGCTGGCTACCAGCTCCCGCTGGCTGTCAGCTCCCGCTGGCTGTCAGCTCCCGCTGGCTACCAGCTCCCGCTGGCTACCAGCTCCCGCTGGCTACCAGACCCCGCTGGCTACCAGCCCCCGCTGGCTACCAGACCCCGCTGGCTACCAGACCCCGCTGGCTACCAGACCCCGCTGGCTACCAGCCCCCGCTGTGGGAAAACTTGACTCAAATATTTTATTTAAATTAATATTATTTTCGATAGCTAGGAAGGACCTCCTCTTGTTGTGAAAAAGAGGAAAACTAAGGAGAGCAAGTGTATTGAAATTAAATCCATGAACTAGTGTCCTCTGGATGTTCTTAATTAATAATGTATTGAATTTTAAAAGATCTGTATATTATGAGTTAAATTCACTCACCCAAAATGGGCGGTTACATGCTAAAAGATTAATACATCCCTAGCATTCTAATTTATGCTGGTTCATCATCAATGGAGTAATTAGAAATATTTTGAATTCATAGGAAATGGTAGATTAAAGATTAAACAATGGTTAATGAATAATGCAGTAATTAGCATAAGTTAATGGTTCATATCTTATCGGTTAGATAAATATTGAGAAATATATGTATGAAATAAATGGCACGCATAAATTATTTAAAATATATTGATATTATATTAAATCAATAAATGATAATGGATTAGTAAATGTAGTAAATTTAAATAACCTACTTAGCTGTGTTAAGATATAGTTGTACACGCGTAGAGTAGCGTCATGGGGCACTTGCTGGAACATGCGTCGCGTCATGGGGCACTTGCTGGAACATGCGTCGCGTCATGGGGCACTTGCTGGAACATGCGTCGCGTCATGGGGCACTTGCTGGAACATGCGTCCTGCAACACGCGTGGAGTAGCGTCATGGGGCACTTGCTGGAACATGCGTCGCGTCATGGGGCACTTGCTGGAACATGCGTCCTGAAACACGCGTGGCGTGGGGAGTTGGTCTCACCTCGAGGGGTCTCGCCACAGGCTGTAAACACAATAAAATATAAAAGGATGTTTATGCACGAATTATTATTCAACTATTTCCCACTTAGAGAGGAGACCACAAATTAACTTGAACTAACTTTTGTTTTTTGGTGTTCTTGCCACTTGGCGACGAGTAACCTACCAGTTTGTTACGTATGCAAACTTAAGCAAACCTTAATAGGACGTTTTTACATTACACTCACGGAGTCGCTCCTGCACCCTGTCACTCACGATTGGGAACGTCGAAATAAGGGCCGGCTAAATACGCTAACTCCTTGACGAAACTTTATCAGCTGGATCTGCAGGTGGTGTCTCTCACGCTGCTAATATGGCGTCTCTCTCTCGTGTAGGAGCCAGCAGGCTTCTCTCTCCTCCTGAACACGTTGTTAATGGCGTCTATCTCCCCCTCCCCTCCCCCCTCTCGCTGGGATACGCATGCGCAGAACGCTCCAAAGTAATCCCGAGCGTAAAGTATTTTATTTACTCTTAATTAATTAGGGAAGTAAGGAGTTATGACAAGTATTTATGTCACTAATAAAATGTAGTAAGACGCAATATATTTTTGCGTAGTGCAAGTCAGCTTATTAAGACTGTGTAAAATGAACGGGAAGAATATTATATAATTATTTTACATTGCAGTATTTCCTACTGTAGTTGTTAATTCACCTAAATAAGCGAGTTCAGTAAGGTGTAATATGCTATATAAATAAATCAACTAAATAAACGATCATCCTTATTAAAGGAAAGTAATTAACTGGACTCTATTTAGATTCCACTAAATATGGAGATATATCATGTTTCAACATGACGCCACCCCACGGCGTCACGAACACTAAGAAGGGTTTGGCACAATATTGCATCGCAATAGAAAACATTAATTGGATTAATTCTACGAATTAATAATTTTTGTAACTACTATTGTTAATGCAAAAAGGTTGTATTAAAGTACAAAAATGATGTATAATGGTTGGATAATTTCCAACACTCTCTGGCTACCAGCCCCCCTGGCTACCAGCCCCCCCTGGCTACCAGCCCCCCCTGGCTACCAGCCCCCCCTTGGCTACCAGCCCCCCTGGCTACCAGCCCCTCCTGGCTACCAGCCCCTCCTGGCTACCAGCCTATAAGCTCACGTGCACCAAGATATGAGTCAACATTTCAGTGTTGAATTTCGCCCAGCTTCTCTCAGGTATTTTAATGTGAATGTAAATAATGGCGAAGCAAATATTTGTGATATACAGTGAAGGTTAATGTATAATATTGCCTCGAACCCCGACCCGCTTAGTCCCGCCCCTCTCTCGTCCCCCGCCCCCTCGCCCACTCGTTCCCACTCGTCCCCCCTCGCCCTCTCCTCTCGCCCCCTCCTCGCCCTCTCCTCTCGCCCCCCTTCGCCCACTCCTCTCGCCCCCCCCCCCTCGCCAACTCCACTCGCCCCCCCTCGCCCCCCTCGCCCTCTCCTCTTGCCCCCCCCTCTCCCTCTCCTCTCGCCCCCCCCCCCCTAGCCCTCTCCTCTCGTCCCCCCTCGCCCATTCCTCTCGCCCCCCTTCGCCCTCTCCACTCGCCCCCTCTCGCCCACTCCTCTCGTCCCCCCTCGCCTTCTCCTCTCGCCCCCCCCCCTAGCCCACTCCTCTCGCCCCCCCTCGCCCACTCCTCTCGCCCCCCTCGCCCTCTCCTCTCGTCCCCCCTCGCCCTCTCCTCTCGCCCCCCCCTCGCCCTCTCCTCTCGTCCCCCCTCGCTCTCTCCTCGCCTTCTCCTCTCGCCCTCTCCTCTCGCCCACTCCTCTCGCCCCCCCTCGCCCTCTCCTCTCGTCCCCCCTCGCCCACTCCTCTCGCCCCCCCTCGCCCTCTCCTCTCGCCCCCCCCCCTCGCCCTCTCCTCTCGTCCCCCCTCGCCCTCTCCTCTCGTCCCCCCTCGCCTTCTTCTCTCGCCCCTCTCGCCTTCTCCTCTCGCCCCCCCCTCGCCCATTCCTCTTGCCCCCCCTCGCCTTCTCCTCTCGCCCCTCCTCACCCTCTCCTCTCGTCTCCCCTTGCCCTCTCCTCTCGCCCCCCCTTCGCCCACTCCTCTCGCCCCCCCCTCGCCCACTCCTCTCGTCCCCCCTCGCCCTCTCCTCTCGCCCCTCCCTCGCCCACTCCTCTCGTCCCCCCTCGCCCTCTCCTCTCGCCCCTCCCTCGCCCACTCCTCTCGTCCCCCCTCGCCCACTCCTCTCGCCCCCCCCCTCGCCCACTCCTCTCGTCCCCCCTCGCCCACTCCTCTCGTCCCCCCTCGCCCACTCCTCTCGCACCCCCTCGCCCTCTCCTCTCGCCCACCCCTCTCGCCCCCCCTCGCCCTCTCCTCTCGTCCCCCCTCGCCCACTCCTCTCGCCACCCCTCGCCCTCTCGCCCCCCCTCGCCCTCTCCTCTCGTCCCCCCTCGCCCTCTCCTCGCCTTCTCCTCTCGCCCCCCTCGCCCTCTCCTCTCGCCCCCCTTCGCCCACTCCTCTCGTTCCCCCGTCGCCCTCTCCTCTCGTCCCCCCTCGCCCCCCCCACCTCGCCTTCTCCTCTCGTCACCCCTCACCCTCTCCTCTCGCCCCCCTCTCGGCAACTCCACTCGTCCCGGCAGCGGCGGCGGCAGCGGCGGCGGCGGCAGCGGCTACAACAGAGATGAGAGCGACAACGGAGGCCGTGGCGGCGACGTCGTCAGTCAACTCAGGGATGACAGCAGTGTTAGTGACACAGAAACATTAACTGGAAAAGGAAGTCGATCTGCATCAGTATATTTTAAAATGATTCATGACCTTAACGAACGCGCTCAAGCCAAGTACGAGAATGAAAAAGATAATATTCTGAGTGACAGTAATTATGCCATACGCCTTACAGAGAACAGTCACTCACGGACCATCCCGAGTTGCTCAGTGATCAAGAAACTGATGATGTCACCAGAAGTTCCTGACGACACCAAACGCCAGGTTGGTGTGGCTCTTTACGTCGTAGAGTCACTTATTGACACATTGTGTAAGTGGGACAAGGACAACAATGGGACCACCAGTCCCAGGGAGGAACAACACCAAGACGATGGCTGCTGTTGACACAAGGACCATTAGGTTTCTCAGTTGGAACATTCGTAGCATCAACAAAAGACTGAATGACCTAATTGCATATGTTACCAGTAACAACATAGATATAATTGCTTTACAGGAGCCCTACACGTCCAATATGATAAACAAAACCCCACCAAAGATCAGAGGGTATGCATCCTATAATAACTAACGCCACAGGCCTATTAACATACGTCAGAAGTGATTTACCGCACATTCTTGTGAGCATGTCACACAATGTACAGGAGTCGTGGTCGAACCACCAGCCACGTCGGACGTTCCTGTGGTCTCTCTACTGGTGTTGCCATTGGACGCTTCTCGGTTGCCCTGGCGAGTGGTCGTTTGCCACTGCGGGGTGACTACTTACTCGTCTCAGTATGGGGACTTACGTGCCGCCACTGCGGAGGAAGGAGTCGGCAGGGCTGACTTTCACCTGTAAAGTGGACATTGGAGTCATCAGTAATACGCTGTTTGATGTTATGAAAGTGAAGGTGGAAGATCTTGTTGGTTTGCAGATCATTAGCGAGGACAGAGTGGTGGTGAAGTTCACCGAGAATTGCTTGTTCAGGCAGTTTATTGAACAGTATGAGGATCGGGAGGTGCGGCTGAGCAACGGTCGGGGCTCTGTGAGGGTGGCGAATTTGAGTGTGGAGTATTCGTACGTATCGATTAAAAAGGCTCCAATTGAAATGTCAGAGGATCTTCTCCGTCGGGCACTTGCCGGGTAAGGGCGTGTCGACTTTATTCGTGTGTGTAGGCACACGTTTGGAGCCGTCAAAGAACTCATGAATGGTTACAGGACGGCAAAAATGGTCCTCCGTGGGAATGTGCCTTCCTCACTTTCGATTGCTGGCTATACGGTCGGCTTCTTCTACCAAGGACAGACACGGACATGTTTCAAGTGTGGTCACGTTGGCCATGTGGCTGCACCACTAGGATGGATGACCGGGTTAATCTGTTCAATGAAAATGATTTTCCTCCATTGCACGAGCAAGAAGATCTATCAGTTTTGAGCAGTGCCCCTTGTATGGGACCGGATGCAGTGGTGGATGGCGCAAATCTGGGTCCTAAGAGTGCTGCTTCAGTGGTGTCTCCTGGTAAGGACGTCGTCCGTACTGCTGTGCCGTCTCCTGAAAGGTCTAGTGGGAATGTCGATCTCCCTACAAGCCCGTGCGTGCCCGTGCAGACCAGCTCCGAAGGCGAGTGTACTATGGTGCCTACCTGCTCTGGTGAGGTGGTAGATGCAGTGGTGGGAATTTCATCGGTGGATGGGTGCTCCAATGCTGAGTCGTTTGGTGTGCATCGGAACCCGCAGCAAGTGATCAGTGATGGTGTTGATATGGCTCGGTCTGCTGCTCGAACAACTGAGGTGGTGGCGGAGGTGCATATGGAGGATGTACATGCTCCTAGTCGCGGTTTTGGATGACGTGAAGCAGATTGCCTGTTGCCTGTTGGCGCTGGGCAGCACAGTATGAAGCGGCGGAAATTTGGAGGTTCTCTTCAGAATATCTTAGATGCACGGAGGAGGTTGGAAGACGGCACCCCCCCTTCCTTGAAGGCTGTGCGGTGTGATCCTATGGTTCCGTCCGACTCGGATATTCCGCCTTCTGGTGGGGGCGTGTCTGTGATGGATGATGGAGTCCCTAAAATTCACGGGAGTGATCCACCACCTGGTGATACACAGAATGTGGATTGGTGGGATATTGTGAAAGGGGTCCAGGAAGAGTCGGTAGGGGGAAATTTGGTGCTAAAGCTCCAGAGGAGTTCTCTGGGTAAGCTTGCCGAAGTGGCTCCCACTCCAGTAGTTTTGGGAGATGGAGTTGAGGGCTCTTCTGTTGGGTGCGATGCTACCCTGGGATGTAGTGGTAGTGTTGTGTGAATGTGATCTTCTCTGTTAATTTTTCTCAATGGATGTGTGCATGAAATGTGCGACATTGAACGTTAATGGGCTGAATTGCCGTTTGAAGCAACGTCAGCTTGTGTTGGTGGCCTGCTATCACAAGTTGGATGTTATATTTATTCAGGAGCATAATGTTAAGTGTATGGACCGCCTGGAGGTGTTGTTGGATTATTTCGAGCTGTTGCTGAACCCTCCTGTGTTATCAAAGGGTGGAGCGATCATTTTGTTGGCAAAGAGGGCGAGCATGGGGGTAGTGAGTTCGGAAATGGATGACTGGTAATGTGATTTTGGCGCATGTGTCGTTTATGGGTTCTGTGATTCCCTTGGTGAATGTGTATGCGCCCTCAGGAAAGCATAGGCGAGCTGAGAGGGAAGAGTTGTTCTCGGATGGTTTGCTTTATTTTTTACGGAATGACACGAGAAGGATGATTTTTGGTGGTGACTTTAATTGTGTAATCTCAGTTCGGGACTGTAGCACTCGTGCTCAGGCGTCTGTCTCTCCTGCTTTAGTTAGGACGTTGCAATCTATGCACTTCCGTGATACCTGTTTCCTGGCGGGTGGTGTCCCGGCCTATACCTTTGTTAGTAGGGATTATGGCTCTCGCCTTGATCGCGTGTATGTGCACAAATCTTATGGTCAGGTCCGCTCTTGGGCCACTGTTCCTGTCTGTTTTTCGGACCATAGTATGGTGGTGGTGGGCGTTGTTGTCAATGATCAGGTGCGGTTGGGTAGGGGTTGGTGGAAGCTAAATTGTGGTTTGCTTGGATACCCGTTGGTGGTGGAGGAATTTGATGTGATGTGGAGATCGCTAGTGCTGCGGAAAGTTGATTTTGTGTCTTTGCTAGATTGGTGGGACTGGTGTAAGGTAGAGTGCAAACGTTTCTTTGTTCGTTTCTCGAAGCGTCTTGCAGCGGAACGGTATGGTCTTTTGAATCTGTTGCAGGCTCGATTGCGTCAGCTTTATGGGCTCATGGACCAGGGTTTGGATAAGTATGATGAGATTGTATTGCTGAAGAGACGGATAAATGGGTTGCGGGAGGAGGTGGCTCAGGGTATCCATATCCGTCTATTGACGTCTAAGCGTGTAGAGGGTGACAAAGTCTCTGCCCACTTATTGGGTAAGGTTAAGTCTCCTAGGTACTCTACCGTTATGACTGGTATTCGCAGGGTAGATGGAACGGTCCTCACTAATACTGATGGGTTGGTGTGTTACGTTCGGGAAGAGCTGGAGGGTTTGTATGGGAAGGTGGAGTGTATGTCGGCTGATTGTGAGCATTTTCTTAGTTTTTGCCAGAATGTGTTGTCTGTTGAGGACAATGTGCCATTTCAGAGAGAGTTTATGGATAGGGAGATTTGGGAGGTGGTTCGGGGTTTAGCGAATGGGAAGGCGCCTGGGTCTGATGGGTTGCCGGCGGAATTCTATAAGTGTTTATGGGGGGTGATTGGGTCGGACTTCTCAGAGGTGGTGCGGTATAGCCTGAAGCATGGTGTTATTAGTGGGTCACAGTCATTTGGTATTATTCGTCTCCTGCCGAAATCTGGGGATGTGCAGCTGCTCTCAAATTGGAGACCGTTGTCTCTCCTGAACCAGGATTATAAAATTCTTTCCAAGATACTGGCGAATAGGCTTCGGTTGGTTTTGGGGAAGTGTATTTCACCGGGGCAGGTTTGTGGTGTTTCGGGTAGGTCGATTGTCTACTGCAATAATTTGATGAGGGATATGATTTATTATCTTTCGGATAATGTTGTTCCATCGGCCTTAGTAAATTTAGATTGGTCCAAGGCTTTTGATAGGGTGGATATGAGTTTTGTGTTTCAGGTGATGGAGCGGGTTTGGGATTGGACCGCAGTTTGTCTCTTGGGTCAGAATGCTGTATAGGGGATGCAGGAGTAGTGTTTGTATTAACGGGGTATTGAGTGCCCCCATTTTCCTTGGGAGGTCGGTCCGGCAGGGTTGCCCCCTTTCTATGATCCGGTTTATTCTGTTTCAGGAACCTCTGTATCTGGCTTTGCGGTCCCATCATTCTCTTGTGCCGCCTTGTCTCCCGAATGGTTTGCTGGTACCCGTTGTAGGGTATGCGGACGACACGACTGTGTTTGTCTCCACAGAGGAGTCAGTTCTTGTGGTGCAGGATGTACTGGCTCGGTTTCATCAGGCGACGGAGGCAGTGCTAAATCGGGAGAAATCTTGTATGATGGGGCTTGGTGCCTGGGCCTCTCGGCCTTCGTGGGGGGTTCTTGGTTCCCGGTTGTGGACTCGATTCAGACTCTTGGCATCCGGTGGTGTAAAACGTATGCGTTGTCCTTGCAGGAGAATTGGGAGGCAGTCTCTAGAAGAGTTTTGGGTTCAATTTCATGTTTGTATGGGAGGAGGCTGACTTTGTTTCAGAGGGGGCTGCTACTTAACTGCAAGGTTCTGTCCAAAGTTTGGTACATGGTTCATACCTTTCCGTTGAGTCTGCAGTTTGCATTGGCCATTAATAAGGTTTTTTTTCGATACTTGTGGGGTGGGAGGTATTGTCCGATACTTAGGTCTACGCTTTGTTTGCCAAAATTGCGAGGCGGGATTGGATTGTTTGATGTATACTATAAGGCGCTGGCAATATTTTTTGTCTCGTTTAGGAAGGGGCTCTTGGGGGGGACGGTGTGCTCTCTCTGGGGTTATATTATTGTACGATGCGTGTAAAATCTCTGTTGAGGTTACCTTTGTGTAGAGAGATTGCGTTTCTATCACCTCCCTTTTATACTTGTGCAATTGATGTCCTCCGGAGGCTTTGTCATGTGGAGGGGTTCTTGTTTTTTCCGTGTCGAAGGGTGTATGAGGAATTGCGTCCTTTTGTCGCCCCTGCTGTGGAAGACTCGTTTCCTCTTTTTGATTGGATGGTGGTGTGGCAATTGCTCCATCTGAAGTTTCTAGCTCTGTCGCAGAGGGAATTCCTGTACTGGTATTTACACGAGTCGCTTGCGACTAACGAGCGGCTACTGAGGTTGGGGATTGAGGATAGTGCTGGGTGTGACTTTTGTGGGGGGCTGGAGACTGCATTTCATGTGTTTTATTTTTGCCCAGGCCGGGCGAGGTTGGTGGATTGGTTGAATAGGACGCTTGTGCGTTTTTGCGGGTCAGTGTACCGTATTTCCCCTTTACGTTTATTGATGTTTGATGTTCAGGCTCCTTGTAGGAGGGTCCGCAATATTGTGCTTTTGGTTCAATCGGATTATCTTTATTGTGTGTGGGTTGGGAGGCGGGAGGGGTATACAGTGGATAGAATGTTGGGTTTTTTGGAAGGTCGGTTACGTTACTCGAAATGGGAATTACGTTGGTTGCTTGGAAGGATTGGGGGACCATTTTACTGATACTTATGTGCATTATGGGTAGAATATGACGTGTTTTTTTGGGGGGGTACTGGGATTGTAGTTTGCTTTCGTTTTGTGGGTTTGTTGGACTCTGGGCTCCGTAGGTCGGTTGCCATGTGTCTAGGGTTTCCTGGGGTTCAGGGACGTTGCTGGGTTATCAATTTTGTTTTTTCCTGCTTTGTGTGTTTCGTTCTGGTTTTGTTGGGCCTCTGTTTTCTTTTCCTCCTCCTGAGGTGTTTGTACGTTTGTACTATACTCTTCCGGTGGCGGATGTTAGTGTTCTGGGTTCCGTTTCGTTTTGACGTTGGTTGTTGGCATGCTGTCAATGTGTAATGTTTAGCTGTGGGATTAATCTCCATTTGTGCAAGTGTGTGTGTGTGCTGGGTTTGCTAGCGACATGACCTGTTGTCCGTGTGTCTTCCTTTCTTCTTGTGATGGGTTTGTGGGACGGCACTGTGTGTGTCACTGCATAGCACTATGATGGTATTGTGGCTGGGGTACCATACGGATGTTTGTGGTGCTATGATTTGAGACAGTTTGGGTGTGTATGAGTTTGTTTGAGGTATGATTTCCTGGATTCCATAACATGACCTGTCCCTAAGATGTGCTTCCCTGTTTTCCCAGTTTCTGGGTGGTACAGGTACTAAAGTGTATATGTGTATTTTAAGGGGTGCTGTGACCCCCTGTTACATTGTTTCTGGTTGAGGGGACTTTGTTATATAGTTAACTAGTTTTATCTACTGGTTTTATTCATGCTTTCTCCGGGTTCGGAGTGTAATGTGTGTTTCATTTTGGATTCTTGGGTCCTTTTTATTATGCCCTGCCATAGTACATATGTGGCCTTGACATAACATGTGTTCTGTTTTCCTCGATTGGGTACTTTCTCATTTGTGCATTTCTTCTGTTACCTGTATACTATTCGTGTCTTAGGTTTGGGTGGTGTGAGATGGCTCTGTGTTTGCTAGGGTTTGAATGTATATTTATTTAATGTCTTTATATGGAAAAGGAAAACAAAACTATATGTGTATGTATATATATATATGTTTGTGTTGGCTGTTATGTGTTGTAACTGAACTGTGTGCTTTAAAACTGAGTAATTTGCTTTGTATTCGTTTACGCTGTTTTAAATTGTTAATTTATTACTGTCATTTTTGTATATTGCTTTTCGTTTATGCATTTTTTGTAATTGGTCTTTGTTTTTGTATTATGTGTTTGGCCTTTTGGTCTGTATGCCTTAGGTGTGTTGTTTAGTGGGGCGTTTTGGGAAATGTTTTCATTGGGTACAGTGTTACTAATGTTTTCAAGTGTTTTATGGGTTTTGTACATGGTTAAGTGAATGGATATATGCTTTCCCCTTGTGTTGTGTTCATTTATGTTCCCCATCATACGCCTTTATTCGTCAGTACTGTAATTTTCCTTCTGTGCTGAGGGATGGGTAGTTTAATCACCTGTTTTGTGTTGATTGTTTCAATTTTCTTATGAGCCATGTGTGTGCTATCCAACTCACTGTGTAATAGTGCTTTGGTAACTTTTTATATTGTATTTATGTGTTTTATAAATAAAAGAAAAAAAAAAGAAGCCAGAAACTCAATGTAGCATTGCTCCCAGATCTAGACAATCATAGGACAATATACATGGGAGATTTTAATGCTAGACATATTACGCTGGGAGACATTACTAACAACGATAATGGATGCAAATTTATCAAATATGTTTATGACAACAGATTAACCGTGTATACTACGGATACCCAAACTCATTTATTGGGAGGGAAACTTGATTATGTAATGGGTAGAAACCTTGTGCAAGATAGGATGGGATGTTCGTTGGTAAATCACTTGGTTAGTGATCACTATGCAGTTTCTGCTTCCTATGAGGTACAGTGTCATGTACGTAATAGACATCAGAGACGGAAAATGAATATTCCATATGGCTTGCATGACCACTTTATTAATTGTATATCAAAATGGTATCAAGATTACACAATAACGAATGTACAAGCCTTCTCCAGAGATCTCGTTGATACGATTACTACCTACTACGACCCCCTCCCCATCCGGCCCGTTGGCGTCGTGAGGGGGCTTTGTGGACGGCTGCCGGAGTGTAATGCTCCGTGGGACAGTCCTCTGTCCTTTTCTGGCCTTGCACTCCTGCTGCTGTCTTCTCTAATTGTGCTGGATCGCTTTTCCTTTTTCATTGTTTCGTTTTTCTCCCCCCTCTTCTCCTATCTGCTTGTCGTTTCCTGCCGACCTTTTGCTTGTTTTGGATTGTTTCTTTGGACTTCTTCTATTTTGACGCCCGGGTGCTTGAGGAGGCATACTCTTGCACCCGTAGAACTGTAGTACCCAACGTCCCGAGCGAGGGGAACCTTTTATTGTCAATCCCCCTTTCGTCGCTGAACCCGATCTCGACGGACTGACGGTTCTTAAGGTGGCGTTTGTGGGGCGTATACTCACGACACACCCCTAGGGGGCCCCGGCATGATCGGCGATAGCTTCCTGTTGGGTATCCTGCCTCTAATTGTGGCTCCATGGTGGGTATGGGGGCACATTCGTGGATGAATTTATCACTCTTCGTACTTACGTCGTTGAATGCTTTTGTTGTACCCTCTCAGGCTCGTGGGGTGGGCGACCAAGCCCCCGAGTCGGCCTGTCTTGGAAGACCGGGCTCTGTAGCCTCCGCTGCATTGGGCCCTGACCTTGCTCCTCCTTTGGCCTCTCTGACTCCTTCCCCTGGCTCCCCTCCCTCCTCTGTGGTTGGGTCGAGCCCCAAGCCCCCAGTGGTGACTACCTCGTCCCCTGGCGCGGCTCCATCTCTAGTTGTAACTACTGCGCCTTTTAACCCCTCTCTCTCTCTGGGGGTTCTCACCGCCGTCCTCGTCACGGCCGCCCTCGCTCGATTCCTTCCAGTTCTGCTACCTATCAAGCCTTGTTTGGTCCCGCTTCGTGGGCCAAATATTTTGATCTCCTCCCTCTTGATTCTGCGCCTCCTGACGATTTCTCCCTCCATCGACATCTCGTTGATTCCGTGGATGCCTCCATTACTTTCAACCCCACTCGTCTCGGTATACGTGTCGTTGCTGCTCCTTCTCAGGATGCTGCTTCCCGCTTGGCTGCCTTATCCTGCCTTGGCGAGACCTCTGTTCGGGTCTCGAAGAACGCTCAGTTGAATGCCAGTGTTGGCACTATTCTGCTCCCGCCCCATGTTGCGACCGGTGTTCGGGACCTGCGCGACTGCCACGATGATATTCGACATATCCTTGCTGCCCAGGGCCATTCTATTCTCCAGGTGGACACGTTTACTCGTCCCCCTCGTGGTAGTCGCCGTCATCCCCTCCGGGTTGTGAAGATTACCTTTGATGGTCGGACCCTTCCACCCTCTGTCATTCTTGCTGGTGCCAGGTGCTCTGTCCAGGAGTACATTCCTTCTCCTCGGCTCTGTAACAAGTGCTGGAGGTTTGGGCATGGTGCCCTCCGCTGCTCCTGTACTGTCTCTCTCTGTCCTTTGTGTGGTGGCGAAGGTCACTCGGAGTGCACTTCTCCCCAGGCTCGTTGCCTCAACTGCAGTGAGGCCCATCCTACCTTCTCCCGTGCGTGTGTCCATTACAAGCTTGAGGCAGCCGTCCTCAACTTGAAGCACCGGGAGCGTTTATCTTTTCCTGATGCGAGACACCAGGTTCGCCGGCTCCCGCCTTATGCTAATATCTCTTATGCTCGCGTGTTGCGCTCTTCCTCTCCTCGTCCTTCCCGCCTTCCTCAGACTCACAACTGTTTCCGGGCCTTGGACCCTGATACGCCCATTGCCCCCTCCTCTGTTCCTTTGGGTTTTCTCCCGAAGGATCCACCTCTTGGTCCTCTGTCTGGGGTTCCCCTTCTTTCTATCCGGTCTGTCTTGTCTCCTGTGTCTTCTTCCTCGTCTCCCTCCGTTTCTCCTTCCCATCCTTCCCCTCCGTCTCTTGACTCTCCTCGCCGCCTGTCGGTGCAGGCTGATGTCCATCGCTCTCCAAACGGCTGTCATGTGTGCTCTCGTTCAGCTTCTCCTGTTGAGACGCTAGAATCCGTTGCCCAGTACGTGGTTGCTGGGACACCTGTCTCTTTAAGTCAGAAGCGTAAGCCTGGCTCCTCTCCTTCCTCCTCCACGGCGGGTAAGAAGGTTTCGCTTTCTTCCTCGGCCCCTACTTCTGCCTCTCTCGCTACTTCCCCTCCCATTTCGGAGGTTGCGCCCCCTGTTCCTGCTATGGAGGTTTCTTTAGCCCCCGCTTCCCTCTCGGTTGCTGCCCTTGCTGAGGTGCGCTCCCCTCTTTCTACCCCCCCTCTTCCTGCTGCTGTCCTTGACTGCTCCTCTCCGTTGTCTCCTCCTCTTCCTCCTCCTCCTCCTCCGGACCCCGCCCACCCACCTCTGATCTGTTCTCCCAGTTCCTTCCCTCCGTCTTTGCTCAGTTTACCCATGCCCCCTAACCCTGACTTTGCTGACCCTGATCCCGACCCTGATATTCTTTAACGTGCTCTGTTGCTCTTTCGCCTTTGTTTCTTCCTTGTTCTCTGTTTTTGTCCTTTCTCTTCTCGTCGTTGTCCATTCTTCAATGGAACGTTCGAGGTTATTACGCCAATTTCCTCGAACTCCATCTTCTGATTTCACGGTTTTCGCCCCTTTGTGTCTGTCTCCAGGAGCCGATGCTTGGTGCTCGTCCTGGTCGTTTTCGTGGCTATTCCTTTCTTCCCCCCCCCCCCCCCCAGCCGTTGCTGGGGCTTCTAATTCTTCTGCTCTCTTGATTCGTGCTGATGTTCCCTTCGTTCCTTTGCTTTTTCCTTCACCTCTCCATTGTTCTGCTGCTCGTATCTTTGTGGGGAAATGGTACACAGTTTGTTCCATTTATCTCCCCCCCGAGTGTCCCGCTTTCTCTTCCTGATTTGAAACACCTCCTAGACTCTTTGCCGGAGCCTGTGCTCCTGCTGGGTGACTTCAATTGTCGTCATTCTCTTTGGGGTGACGTTCTGACGAATACCCGGGGTCGCCTTCTTGAGCCGCTTCTCCTCTCTTCTTCCCTGTCTCTTCTGAATTCTGGTGAGTCCACTCATTTGGATTCTCAGACTCGCACCCTTTCTTGTCTTGATCTTTCTCTCTGCTCTTCTTCTCTTTACTTAGATTTCATGTGGCAGGTTCTTGATGACCTCCATGGAAGTGATCATTTCCCCATCCTTGTTTCCTTTTTCTCTTTTCGCCCTTCCCTCTCTTTCCCTAGGTGGCAGTTTGCTAAAGCGGACTGGAACCTATTTACCCTCAGTGCTGCTCTCTCTGACCTCTCCCTTCTGCCTCTCTCTCGCGCTCTCCTCCTTTTTCATGACACCTTTCCTTCTTCGTAAACCTGTCCTTGAGTCTCGTCCTTTAGATTTCTGCACTCGTCTTCAGCTTCCCTATAATGATCCCTTCTCTCTCTCTGAAGTTCGTTCTGCCCTGGCCCTCTGCGGTTCTACGGCGGCGGGCTCCGATGGTATTCATTATGAGATGCTTTGCCATCTCCCTCCGAGCACGTCTCAGTATTTACTGAGTCTGTATAATCCGATCTGGGAGTCGTCGTCAGTCCCTGAGGACTGGCTCGATGCCGTTGTCCTCCCTGTTCGCAAACCGGGGTCTCTGGGTACTTCCCCTAAGGACTTTCGCTCTATTGCTCTCACAAGTTGTGTCTGCAAACTCTTTGAACGTATGGTTAACGTTCGTCTGATGTGGTTCCTGGAACACCATCACCTCCTCTCCCCTTCTCAATTTGGTTTCCGCAAGTGCCGCAGCAAGACAGATGTCCTGGTGAACTTGGAGGTCTATATTCGTACTGCTTTTGCTGCGAAGACCTCCGTTGTTGCCGTCCTTTTTGACCTGGAAAAGGCTTATAACACCACTTGGCGATATCATATTCTATCTCAACTTCATTCTTTTGGCCTTCGTGGTCATCTCCCTCTCTTTCTCCGCAGCTTCCTCTCTCGTCGTTCCTTTCGGGTGCGCCTTGGTACCGCTCTCTCTGCCTCTTTTCAGCAATACGAAGGTGTGCCCCAGGGTAGTGTTCTGAGCACAACTCTTTTCCTGGTTGCCCTCAATGGTCTTCTTTCCTCTCTTCCTTCTGGTGTCTTCTCCGCTCTCTAAGTCGATGATCTTACCCTTTGCTGTCAGGGTGATGATTCGCCTCTCCTTCAGCGCCAGCTTCAACTTGCAATTGATGCCGTGTCGTCTTGGGCCACCGATCATGGCTTCAAGTTCTCTACTTCTAAGACTTGTGCCTTGACTTTTACGCGGAAACGGGTCGTTCTTCGTCCCTCTTTGTCACTTTATGGTCATCTCCTTGAATACAAAGATTCCACGAAGCTTTTGGGGTTATTCCTTGACACTCGTTTGTCTTGGTCTCCCCATATCTCTTGCCTCCGTGTTGAGTGCTCTAAGGCCCTTACCCTCCTTCGGGTCTTGTCCCATACTTCTTGGGGGGCAGATAGGCGCACTCTCCTTGCTTTACATTCCTCTCTCGTCCTGTCTAAGCTCGATTATGGTTGCCCTGCTTACTCATCTGCTTCTCCTTCTACTCTTCGCCGTCTTGATGCTTTGCACCATACTGGGTTGCGCCTCAGTTCTGGTGCCTTTCGTTCGACTCCCGTCCTTAGCTTGTATGTTGACACTAGCTTCTTGTCTCTCCAGGACCGCCGTGATCGCTACTGTCTTCGCTATTTTGCGCGGTCCTTACAACATCCTTCCTCTCGCCTCTGTCGTGCTTTAACTTTTGCCACTCCTGCGGTTCCTGTTCCTCTTCACCACCTCCCTCTTTTTGTCCGGTTATCTCGCCTCCAGGATTCTCTTTCCGTTCGTATTTTTAATGTTTCTCCTCGTGTTGTTCCTTCTTTGCCCCCGTGGAGGGTCCCTCTTCCGCGGTTTTGTACATCCTTGACCCGTATCACTAAAGCTTTTACCCCTCCTACGGTTCTAAAACACCTTTTCCTTGAGCACTTTTCTTCTCACTCCCGCTCCGTTTCTGTCTTCACCGATGGGTCTAAGTCTGCGGATGGTGTTGGTTACTCTGTTGTTTTTCCTGATCGCACTTATATGTGTCGCTTACCTCCGGACACTAGCATCTTTACAGTGGAACTTTATGCTATTCTCTATGCTCTTCGTCTCCTGCTTTCTCGTTGTCAGTCTTCCTTTGTAGTTGTTGTTGACTCTCGTAGTGCCCTCATGGCTCTCGGGTCCTTTAATCCGGTTCATCCAGTAGTTGTCGAGATCCAGCATTGGCTGTTTCTTGTTCACAGTAAATTTAAGTCGGTTGAGTTTTGTTGGGTTCCCAGCCATATTGGTGTGTCTTTAAATGAGCGTGCGGATGCTGCCGCCAAGGAAGCTGTCCGCTCTTGTCCCATCTCTCATAAAGGTATTCCATATTCCGACTTTTACCCGGTTATCCATTCCTCCGTCCTTTCCCGTTGGCAGGCTTCTTGGTCGTCTGTTACTGGTAACAAACTACGTACTCTTAAATGTTGTGTTTCCTCGTGGCCGTCCTCCTACCACCGTAACCGGCGATGGGAAACAGCTCTGGCGAGGTTGCGTATTGACCATACTCGCTTAACCCATTGTCACTTGATGGAGTGCCGCCCTGCTCCTTATTGTCCTAGTTGCATTGTCCCTCTTACGGTCGTGCATGTCCTTCTTGAATGCCCTGACTTCCAGGACGAGCGTGTGTCTTGCTTTCCGACCGCCCCTCGCGGTCACTTGTCCCTCAGTAGAATTCTTGGTGACTCCGATACTTTTGATATCGTTCGCCTTATGCGTTTTTGTTCTCGTATTGGCATCCTTGGTGATATTTAGCGCCCTTTGATTATTCTGCGCATTTGATGGTGCTACATAGCCTTCACTGTTTGGTGCCTTCTTTTGATAATTACTTACCTACTACGACACATGGGTGTGTTGGGGAACAAGTTTTTTTTTTATTTTTTTTTTTATTTTTACATGCAAGCATGCAAGGTAAAGACAATAAATACAATAAAAATATCAGAGAAAACAAAAACAAGCCACCGGCCAGAAGGACCGACAGCACAGGACAATAATTAGCAAAAATGGAGGAACGCATGAGAAACACAGCATTCATCAAGACAAATTAAAAATCAATAACAATAACAAACAAGCAAATAATGTAAGCAAATAAACAAAAATTAGGAACAATATAAAACCAAACAAACAAACGCCGGCCTGAAGGACCGACAACAAAACACATCATAATTTATAAAATGAAACATAACACAAGACAATGCACACACAAATCATAAATATAAACAAAAGGAAAATTAAAAAGAAAACAATACAACATGGTAATACAAGGTAATACATTAAGAGAATACACACTCTGCAAAACACCGGCCCCTCCACAAAGGGAGAGGCACAGGCACAGAAGACAGTAGGGCAAACAAAATGCCAGAGGGGCACACAACACTACAAATAGAGGAAAAAAAAATTAAAAACAGGGAATCAGCGGACATACTTGCCTGGGAACATGACCCGTGGGAATCGCACATTGAACGCCTCCCAACATAACCACCACCAAGGGTCTCGTTCACCCACCTGGGACGCCATGTCATCCGGAACCCTAGCTACAAACACCCGCAAGCAGGGGACCCAAATGGTATCACTCCTGATGCGAGTAACTGCCACAATCCCCCACATCATGGGAACACCCCCACCATGAAATTCTCCCGGCTCGTCATTCAGCAGTAACTCAGCAATCGCCGGCCAGTGACTCGGTGGCATCACCGACACCGGCAACACGTCTCCCAGGTCCCCAACACACACCCTCACAGGATGGGCCCGGACATAGGACACCACCACCGGGGCACCAGCGGCCACGGGCACACCACCAGACGACTGCAGGGAACCAGAGCGGCATGCATCCTTCCTTAATGTCACAACCAGGCCACGCCCAGCACCAGCAACCACACCATCCCTGGGAGCGGGAGCCACCACCTCCCACTGCGGAGAGTCCCCAAGCAGAGAAGGAACGGAAGGCACCCCCGAGACCTAGGCACCAGCATCAACAGGCACATGAACCTCAGCCACCACCAACCGTGGATACAGCGACACATCCGGTTCCACACCGTCAACTCCCAAGGACCCACAGTCACCGAATTCCCCAACATCGGCCCAGGCAGACGACGAACGCCTGGAACGCTTGGGCTCCGGCCGGAGATCGTCAGAGCCGGAAGCGGACCCAGAAACACAGGTCCCACCAGCTGGACGAACCGACGCCCGACGCAGAACGGCAGCAGCCTCTACCACAGGGGAAACTGGCCCACACACAGCAGGAGGCTTCGCAGCCACCCCAGCACCCAGCACATCCGGGACCCGAGGCGAGAACCCAGGGCCAGGCGCAGAAGCCGAAGACGAGGGAGAAGATGGCGGCGTGTCACAATGATCACCAGGAAGGCCTTCAGGAGCAGCGGAGACAGTGACAAGAGCACGTAGACCATCTGATGGCACTGCAAGACCCGGAGGAGAGTCTGTAACAACCGGAGGAACGCCCGGCGATGTAGGGGGAGCCGCATCCGCTAACTGAACGCTCACCTCTTCATCCCCGGAGACCTCCTCCAGAGGGAGCGGTGGGAAATCCTCTTCCCGGAACAAGTTGACTGGAGCAACCAGATCCGCAGTGCATCCGGCAGCCTGATGCCCCAACATGCCACACCGGAAACAAGTACTGGGCTGCTGGGCATAATACACTCGCACGTAGTACCCTAAAAGTCGGACAGAGGATGGAATATCCGACCTCAGGCGCATCCCGAGGGTACGAATGTTCGTTTTCAACCCTGCATATTTTCCAGAAGATAGCTTGTGCATCGTCACACTGACGATGGAGCCAAATCTCTGGAAGAAACGCCGAAGAAGGGACTCAGGGAATTCCATGGGGGCCCCATGGACGCTCACATACGTCACGGTACCACTCCGATCAGATATGGCCACAGAACCAGTGCCATCCAACAACTTCAAGGTACGGCCCTCGTACCGCCGGAGAAATCCACGGTACGCCTCCTCACCCACAAACTTGATGATCACCCGGCGAGCAGTCACCAGCTCAACCCCGTAGACCTCCTCGACTGGGACATGTAGCACGTCACACATGACCTGCTCAACGAGAGGATACCCTGCACGACAGGTAAACTCCAACCCTACGGATTTTACCCTCTCGACAGCGGGAAGATGGCCGATCATCGCAAAAGCGCCACGTCAACACCAGGCAGGGACAGCAGGGAGGGTAGAGACACCCACACCCCCTGCTGGCGAAAACTGCAACCTCCCCAAACTGCCAGAGCGGTCAGACGACACGTCTTCACCCTACGGCAGCTCAGGTGGTTGGGAACAAGTCGTAAGCCTAGCAGAAGTGGGCAACACCTGCCACCACCCAAGTGGGTCCTTGACCCCGTATTTGTTAAAGAACATGAACGAGTAAAGCAACTTGGAGATACGTACAAACGAACCAAAGCACACGGTGACCTGCGTGCATTTCTAGTTGCAAATAGAGAGGTGAGAGACATGACCAACGTTATACGTAATAAACATTGGGAAGAGTTCCTACAAAGTATAAAAGAGCAAACAACACTTGTTGAAGTTTGGGAAAAGATACGAAAAATCTCTAGAAGCAGCCCAACCCAACCGCTGCAGCACCGCCCACTAGAACAAGCAAACATTCTCCTTGATCAATGGGCACTAACATCGAGCTACGACTCGCTCCCAATTAACATACAGCACAAACTTGATGACACACGCCCCAATAGACAACGAACCATCAATCTTGCCTGTACAGCTATCGACGTGTCGGACACTGTATACTGACAAAGAGCTGAAATCTCTTGAAACCTTGCAAAATGAAGCTATGCGCCTCATCCTTGGGGCTCCAAAGTCCACGAGAATAGTTAATATGAGAGCAGAGTTAAAATTACCTACCATAAGTGAGAGAATTTTGTCTATTAGCACAGTTTTCGGCGCGAAGGCATTGAGTAGATCTAGACAACACAGTAAGTTTCAAGCTAAACTTTCTAATATGCTGCACTCACCTGAGGTCTGAAGAAGAAGAACGAAATCTGATTATGTATATTGGTTCTACAAGGTAGCCAACGCCATCAAAATATTAAATATGTATCTGTGACGATAATCTCCTTCAAGAGATTGAGCCTGCTCTTCCCTCCAAAAGACGTCGATATAAACATCTATATAAAACAAGTATGGAAGAAAAATCCAACAACGACAACACCAGCAAGGTTTGCCAGAGCGCAAAACGTATGCAGCCAGGAACACCTGCTCCACCTCAAACCGCCAAACTACCTGTCTTGTCGCCGGCTCATCGCTGATTGGCTACGGGTCTAGCTGCAACTGCACTCCACCCACCATACTACTTGATGTCTGGGGCCGCCACGACCTCAGTCTTCAGAATATCCCGTGCTTTCGACAGGTTAACACGTCTCGTTGGTAGACTAAAGCCCCAGGCTTACGTGTACTAAGAGAAGTGATAGCTTGAAGCCAATATTCCGGCACCTATTTCCATTGTTTGCCATACTCTTGTTATTTGTTCATTTGTCTTAACGTAACTTTTCATTTTACCATTTAATTATTCTTATTATTTTGATTGCTTTTATTATACGAATTTGTGTGTACATTTTATTTATGTTTTGCTTTCTTTAACGTAATTAAAATTTCATTGTTAAAATTTACTTGTGTTTTGTGTGTCTTCTCCTTACCTTACCACAGACGAAGTTCCAGAATTTCTATTTTTTTTTCTATATGTGACGAGGCCATACCCCTAGCTTTGAACAGCCGAACACCAACGCGTTACCGTCACAGTATCCAACTAAACTAATGATTAATCAGCCAATTACTCCATGGGATAACTGGGATCTATCAGTTGATTTTGTAAATGCGCCCAAGAAAGATAGTGTGCACACTACATTATTAAAACAGTTAACTCTGAAAGTTCTCAGCGTATGGGTAACGATGTGTATCAGTGCTATACCGACGACTCTGTAGAAGGTGGACGATGTACCGGATGTGCATGTAATATATTTGAACAATCTTCTCTCGTACATACAGCAATGAAGCGCGTCAATGACTGGGCAAGTACAACTCAAACCGAACTTGCAGGCATATACCTTGCCACTGAATTTTTAAAAGACAAAGGCAGTGGACTTATATACTGTGACTCGCAGAGTGCACTCCTGGCATTGAACGCACATAGTAGTGACACCCAGAAAATAGTCAGTGATATTCGAATGAATGTTTTAGCTGCTAAAGAAAACAGATTTGAGATTAAATTCCTATGGATACCATCACATGTTGGCATCTCAAGGCATGATACTGTTGATATGCTTGCTAAGACAGCCTGCAGAAACCCAGTGGTAGAAATTGATATGGGTGTTTCATTAGCAGTGACAAAGAGAATACTTAAACAAATATCTAATGAAAATCTCACCGACCTAACAAATTCTCAAAGACCTGAAAGTTGTAGCATTAAATATTATGATAGATATCGTGAGGAGACATTCACATATGGGACTAATAGAACAAGAACCCGGCAATGTGATGTTATAGTGGCCAGAATATACCTGGGATATAGACGTATCTGGAAGCTTTCTCAAAACCCAAATGTTGGGTACACAATGTGTCAACTTTGTGAAAGAGAAAACATGCACTCTGTTGAACATTATATTGTAGAATGTCCCATACTGACTGACTTTCGCCCTCCTGGGCTAAGGTATGCTGAACTCTGTAATTCCTATATGAGTACTGGAACACTTGATGATATATTGGACTTGTAATAAAGATTGACCATGTAATATTTCAATTATACAATGTATATATATGAAGTAACTATATAACCTGAGCTTGTAAAAGCACCTTCATCACCTTCAGTGATTAAGTGCTTAATTGCACACTAGTTTCTTTATCAGCTATCTCACCCTGTCAGTGTAAATGAGACAAATGTATGTGAATGCATGTGTGTGTATATATGTATGTATATGTGTGCGTATATGTATATGTATGGGTATAAAGTATATATGGAAGCTGATCAGAATTACATTTCACATTTGTGAATGTACATTAATGACACTATGTAAAAGACACATCAAACACTTTATGTAGGGCATACGTAAATCTGTGTATCTATGTATTTACGTATGTAGGTTAGCATAGCATTTTAAAACCACCGAATCACCTTCTGTGGTTGAGTGTTCAATAAACCCTTGAACTGTATGTGTAACACTTCTCTAACCCTGTCCATGGAGGACAGAAGAAAATGTATATATGCTGGTTAGCATTGTAAATGTCTGGACACGTCTGTGGTAGAAATAATAATAATGAAAAAAACTCCTCTCGCCCCCCCCTCGCCCACTCCTCTCGTCCCCCCTCGCCCACTCCTCTCGTCCCCCCTCGCCCACTCCTCTCGTCCCCCCTCGCCCACCCCACTCTTCCCCCCTCGCCCATTCCTCTCGCCCACCTCTCCCACTCCACTCGCTTCCCCTCGTCCTCTCCTCTCGCCCCCCTCGCCCTCTCCTCTCGCCCCCCTCGCCCTCTCCTCTCGCCCCCCTCGCCCATTCCTCTCGCCCACCTCGCCCACTCCTCTCGCCCCCCCTCGCCCACCCCACTCGCCCCCCCCTCGCCCACTCCTTTCGTCCTCCCTCGCCTACTCCACTCGTCCCCACTCGCCCTGTCCTCTTGCCCCCCCCTCGCCTCCCCCCCTCGCCCACTCATATCGCCCCCCTCGCCTCCCCTCGCCCACTCATATCGCCCCCCCTCGCCCTCTCTTCTCGCCTCCTCGCCCACTTTACTCGCCCACTCCTCTCGCCCCCCCTCGCCCACTCAACTCCCTCCCTTCGCCCACTACTCTCGTCCCCCTCCCCCTCTCCTCTCGCCCACTCCTCTCGCCCCCCCCCCCTCGCCCACTCCTTGTCTGACACAGGTCAGACAAGGGGGTCAGCGCTGTCCGTAGTGGGGTCAGACAAGGGGGTCAGCTCTGTCTGTAGTGGGGTCAGACAAGGGGGTCAGCGCTGTCAGTAGTGGGGTCAGACAAGGGAGTCAGCTCTCTCTGTAGTGGGGTCAGACAAGGGGGTCAGCGCTGTCCGTAGTGGGGTCAAACAAGGAGTCAGCGCTGTCTGTAGTGGGGTCAGACAAGAGGGTCAGCGCTGTCAGTAGTGGGGTCAGACAAGGGGTCAGCGCTGTCTGTAGTGGGGTCAGACAAGGAGATCAGCACTGTCTGTAGTGGGGTCAGACAAGGGGGTCAGCGCTGTCAGTAGTGAGGTCAGACAAGGGAGTCAGCTCTCTCTGTAGTGGGGTCAGACAAGGGGGTCAGTGCTGTCCGTAGTGGGGTCAAACAAGGGGTCAGCGCTGTCTGTAGTGGGGTCAAACAAGGGGTCAGCGCTGTCTGTAGTGGGGTCAGACAAGGGGTCAGCGCTGTCTGTAGTGGGGTCAGACAAGGGAGTCAGCTCTGTCTGTATTGGGGTCAAACAAGGGGGTCTGTGCTGTCCTTAGTGGGGTCAGACAAGGGGGTCAGCGCTGTCTGTAGTGGGGTCAGACAAGGGGGAGGGTCAGCGCTGTCTGTAGTGGGGTCAGATAAGGGGGTCAGCTCTGTCTGTATTGGGGTCAAACAAGGGGGTCAGTGCTGTCCTTAGTGGGGTCAAACAAGGGGTCAGCGCTGTCTGTAGTGGGGTCAGACAAGGGGTCAGCGCTGTCTGTAGTGGGGTCAGACAAGGGATCAGCGCTGTCCGTAGTGGGGTCAGAAAAGGAGGTCAGCTCTGTCTGTAGTGGGGTCAGACAAGGGGGTCAACGCTGTCTGTAGTGGGGTCAGACAAGGGGGGTCAGCTCTGTCTGTAGTGGGGTCAGACAACGGGGTCAGCGCTGTCTGTAGTGGGGTCAGACAAGGGGGAGGGTCAGCGCTGTCTGTAGTGGGGTCAGATAAGGGGGTCAGCGCTGTCTGTAGTGGGGTCAGACAAGGGTGGTCAGCGCTCTCTGTAGTGGGGTCAGACAAGGGGGTCAGGAGTGACTACTCACCACGTGCTCGCCAACACAAACAAGAGCAGTGTTGCCAACATTCACGAATCACTCACAATATTTCACAATTATATGTCCAGTACGAGACGAGAAACGCTGCAAGAACTGAAAGTACCCAACTAGTACCTAATGGAACTCAACACTATACAAATACCGCAACACCTCCTTATTCCCAGGTGAATGGAACGCAGCACTGTTGTTTGTCAGTCCACACACTACTGCTGTCACGAAGTTATTTAATTACCACAACATCCTTTCTTCCTAACTCGGGGTGACTTCTTATCACAACACAGTCATCACATCACGGTCATCACAAAACAGCCATCACAACACGGTCATCACAACACAGCCATCACAACACGGTCATCACAACACAGCTATCACAACACAGCCATCACAACACGGTCATCACAACACGGTCATCACAACACGGTCATCACAACACAGCCATCACAACACGGTCATCACAACACAGCCATCACAACACGGTCATCACAAACGTCATCACAACACAGTCGTCACAACAGACTCAACACAACACAGCTAACACAAGAGTAATCACAACATTGTCATCACAACACAGTCATCACAACAGAGCCAACACAGCGGAGCCAACACAACACTGCCAACACAACACTGTCAGCACAACACAGCCAACAACAGTCATCACAACACGGCCATCACAACATAGTCAGCACAACACAGCCAACACAATACTGTCATCACAACACAGCCAACAACAGTCATCACAACACGGCCATCACAACACAGTCAGCACAACACAGCCAACACAACACTGTCATCACAACACAGTTAACACAACACAGCCAACAACAGTCATCACAACATAATCATCACAACACAATCATTACAACACAGCCAACACAACACAGCCATAACAACAGTCAACACAACACAGCCATCACAACACAGTCATCACAACACAGTCATCACAATAAAGCCAACACAACTCAGCCAAAAACAGTCATGACAACACAGTCATCACAACACAGCCATCACAACACAGCTATCACAACATAGCATAACATAGTCATCACAACACAGTCATCACAACACGGTCATCACAACACAGCCATCACAACACGGTCATCACAACACAGCCATCACAACACGGTCATCACAACACAGTCATCACAACAGCCATCACAACACGGTCATCACAACAGAGTCCTCACAACACAGTCGTCACAACAGACTCAACACAACACAGCTAACACAAGAGTAATCACAACACAGTCATCACAACATGGCCATTACAACACAGCCAACACAACACAGTCATCACAATAGAGCCAACACAGCGGAGCCAACACAACAGTCATCACAACACGGTCATCACAACACAGTCATCACAACACAGCCAACACAACACAGCCATCACAACACAGCCATCACAACACTGCCAACACAACACTGTCAGCACAACACAGCCAACAACAGTCATCACAACACGGCCATCACAACACATCACAACACGGCCATCACAACACAGCACAACACAGCCAACACAATACTGTCATCACAACACAGTCAACACAACACAGCCAACAACATTCATCACAACACGGCCATCACAACACAGTCAGCACAACACAGCCAACACAACACTGTCATCACAACACAGTTAACACAACACAGCCAACAACAGTCATCACAACATAATCATCACAACACAATCATTACAACACAGCCAACACAACACAGCCATCACAACACAGTCAACACAACACAGCCATCACAACACAGTCATCACAACACAGTCATCACAATAAAGCCAACACAACACAGCCAAAAACAGTCATCACAACACAGTCATCACAACACAGCCATCACAACACAGCTATCACAACACAGCTATCACAACATAGTCAGCATAACACAACCAACATAACACAGCCATCACAACACAGCCATCACAACACGGTCATCACAACACAGCCATAACAATACGGTCATCACAATACGGTCATCACAACACAGCCATCACAACACAGCCATCACAATACGGTCATCACAACACGGTCATCACAACACAGTCATCACAACACGGACATCACAACACGATTATCACAACACGGTTATCACAACACAATCATCACAACACAGCCATCACATCAAAGCCATCACAACACAGCCATCACAACACAGTCATCGCAACACAGTCATCAAAACACAGCCATTACAACACGGTCATCACAACACAGTCATCACAACACAGCCATCACAACACAGCCATCACAACACAGCTATCACAACACGGTCATCTCAACACAGCCATCACAACACAGTTATCACAACACAGCCATCACAACACGGTCATCACAACACGATCATCACAATCCAGTCATCACAACACAGCCATCACAACACAGCAATCACAACACAGCCATCACAACACGGTCATCACAACACGGTCATCACAACACAGTCATTACAACACAGTCATCACATCATCACAACACAGCCATCACAACACAGCCATCCCAACACGGTCATCACAATACGGTCATCACAACACGGTCATCACAACACAGCCACCACAACACGGTCATCACAACACGGTCATCACAACACAGCCATCACAACACAGCCATCACAACACAGCCATCACAACACAGTCATCACAACACAGCCATCACAACACAGTCATCACAACACAGCCATCACAACACAGTCATCACAACACAGCCATCACAACACAGTCATCACAACACAGCCATCACAACACAGCCATCACAACACAACCATCACAACACGGCCATCACAACACAGCCATCACAACACGGCCATCACAACACAACCATCACAACACAGCCATCACAACACGGTCATCACAACACAACCATCACAACACAGCCATCACAACACGGTCATCACAACACAGCCATCACAACACAGCCATCACAACACAGTCATCACAATCCAGCCATCACAACACAGCCATCACAACACAGTCATCACAACACAGTCATCACAACACAGCCATCACAACACAGCCATCACAACACGGTCATCACAACACGGTCATCACAACACGGTCATCACAACACGGTCATCACAACACGGTCATCACAACACGGTCATCACAACACAGCCATCACAACACAGCCATCACAACCCAGCCATCACAACAGTCATCACAACACAGCCATCACAACAGCCATCACAACACAGCCATCACAACACAGCCATCACAACATAGTCATCACAACACGGTCTTCACAACACGGTCATCACAACACGGTCATCACAACACAGCCATCACACGCCACCATTACCATCATACTGGCCTGACCCGCCACAATGCGGACTCCAGACCGCTTCTCCCGTTTCCAATAACTGCTAATAATCTCCTTTAAGCCAGGTGGTGTCTGACCACAGTGCACCAACAAAACATCGACCAATTGCTTGCCTTATTTCATGTGTTCCAGTCACACTGTAGTATGTATTTCACCCTTTTAATTTATATGGGAATAGATCAACTGGTCCATGTCAACACTGGCTGGGCTCTTGTTGACCAGCCGCCGGCTCCCAGGTGGTGGCGGACGAGAATTTTTATAATAGTGCTTCTTATACCCCTCCTTTTAGAACGGGACAAGAAGCACTCTATTAACTTTGGTACTTACTTGTATCTGCGGTACAAATGTTCCTGCGGTACAAATGTACCAAAACGGTACAATTTGAAGCCTCTATATTATAAGGCACAATTAAACAATCTTGTAGGTCATGTAAGAATGACAGCCCACGAACTTCTCCAGGTTGACATTTCAGTCTTTATAGCAAAATGACATAAGACTTAGTATTACAATTTTTATAACAAACTATATCTTTCTACCGTTCACAAATAGGAAGATTGTATGGTCTTTGGAACATTTCTTACCCCGAGTGTACAGTCGAGGGAAAGTATTCCTTTACCCCAAGTTTAATGCAAAGTGATGAATGGCAACGCTGCATTTGTTGTTGTCATAGTATTGGGTTAGATTTATGAATGAATGACTAGGCGCTTTGTAACGACGAATGTCATTGGTCACAACACCACACCTGTTTAGATAGTTCACACTGCTATTGAAAGGAAAATAGAGAAGAGTAGGGCATAATTATTATTATATATAGATTACTGAAAAAGGGAGAAGGCTCTACTTTTGTGTTTAGGAGTTTACTGACCTTTAATGTAAACGATTTAATGTATGATAATTTTACGTATTGGCATTTGGCTGTTAGAGGGGGGGGGGCAGAGACGGCGTGACGTCACACACATACGTTACTTCGGTGGTAGTTGACGAAAAAAACAGTTAGTTTAGTTCATTTATTGAGCACTCGATACCCATCCTGTAGGCGGTAGTGGAAAAGGTTTAAGAGGCACATAATGGGCTTAGGGACTGAATCACAAAATTCCTTTAGTTAATGAAGTTACAATCATGAAGAGCTAGTTACAAAATTCCTTGCACATCGTCACATCAAAAATGGGCTCGAGGAGCTGAGTCCGGCCCGGACAGCTGTGGAGTGAGGACGTCTTGTGACCCTCCCTGGTTGTTGGGGTTGTTTGCCATTTTGGTCGCCAGGTGGAGTGAGTGGCTCTGCCCTCCTCGTTTGTTGCTGGCTAGCTGCATGTTGACGTGGCGGTTCTGACATGGGGGGCCATCTTCCCCCTGTTGTGCGTGTGAACTCCGTGGGCCTGGAGTTCACTAGTAAAGCTGGATATCCGGACATCGAGATGATTATGTGTGACATGCTTCGTATCCCGGTGGAGGCTATCTACGGTGTTGAGCTTGTTACTGCCCACCGGGTTGTTATCAAGTTCGTGAGGGAGGAGGAGTACCGAGACTTCCTCCGTCGGTACGAGGGGCGTACGTTGCCGTTGCTGGGTGATGCCGGCTCTGTGGCGGTTTCGGATCGTAGTGGTGCCCTGACGTATGTCAGTGTCCATGGGGCGCCCCTAGAGTTCCCTGAAGACCTCCTCCGGCGTTACTTCGAGAGGTGCTGTTGTCAGAGTGCGGGTGAACACGCTCTCCTCGGGGAGGTATGCTGGGAGGAGGACGAACATTCGTACCTTGGGTATGCGCCTGTGGTCGGATATACCGTCTTCTGTCCAGCTGATGGGTTACTACGCCCAGGTTTATTATGCCCGCCAGCCCTGTACCTGTTTTCGATGTGGCCTGTTGGGGCTTCAGGCTGCCGGGTGCTCTAAGGCCCCAGCTGCTCCTGTCAACCTGTTCCGGGAAGAGGATTTACCACCGCTCCCTCTGGAGGAGGACTCCAGGGATGAGGCGGTGGCAGTCCCATTAGCTGCTGTGGCTCCCCTGCGTCTCCCGACATGCCTCCGGTTGTTCCTGTCCCTCCTCCGGGTATTGCTGTGCCGTTTGATGATCTCCCTGTTCCTGTCACTATCCCCGCTGCTCCTGTGGGTCTTCCTGGTGCTCACTGTGGGGCGTCGCCGTCTTCTCCCTCGTCTTCGGCTGCTGTGCCTGGCCCTGTGTCCTTGCCTCGGGTCCCGGCTGTGCTGGGTGCTGGGGTGGCGGTGGGGCCTCCTGCTGTGTGTGACCCGGTTCCTCCTGTGGTAAAGGCTGCTGCCGTTCTGCATCGGGCGTCGGTTCATCCGGCTGGTGGTACCCGTATTTCTGGGTCCGCGTCAGGCTCTTGTGATATCCAGCCAGAGCCCAAACGTTCCCGGCGTTCTTCTTCTGCCTGGGCCGATGTTGAGGATTTCAGTGACTGTGGGTCTTAGGGTGTTGATGGTGTGGATCCGGATACGTCGTTGTCTTCGCAGTTAGTAGTGGCGGAGGTCCATGTGCCTGCTGGTGCTGGAGCCAGTGTCTCGGATGTGCCGTCGGTTCTTTCTCCGCCAGGGGACTCTCCGCAGTGGGGGCTGGTGGCTTCCGCTGCCAGGGATGGTGTGGTTCCTGATGCTGGGTGTGGCCTGGTAGTGGCATTACGGAAGGATGTATGCCGTCATGTGAGGGTGCGCGTTGGGAAACCAAGGGATGTGTTGCCAGCGTCTATGATGCCATCAGGTCACTCGTCAGTGATTACTGAGTTGATGCTGGCTGACGGCCCGGAGAACTTTCATGGTGAGCAGATTCCTTGCATGTGGGGACGAGTGGCGGTTACTCGCCTCATCAGTACTACCATCTGGGTCCAATGTTTGCAGGTGTTTGTTGCCAAGGTTCTAGATGTTATGGCTTCCCCTGTGGATGGCCGAGACCCATGGCGGTGGATGCTCTGGGTTACGTTTAATGTGCGGTTCCCGCGGGCTTGTTTTCCGGGAAAGTATGTCTACTGATTTCTTGTTTATGTGCTTTATGGCGTGATGTATGCCTCTCTGGCTGTTTGCTTGCCCTACTGTGTTTTTGTTCATGTATTTGTTCTGTGTTGTTACTATGCCCTGTGTGTTAATTTCTGCCTTCCATGTTGTATTGTTATGAATTTCTTGTGTTCTGTTTCATGTTGTGCTTTGTTATCGGCCCTTCCGGCTTTGCTTCTGTCGGTTTTGTTTTCATATGTTACTATGTTTTGTTTTCTTGTCATTATTTGCTTGATATGATTGCTTGTTTTCTCTTTTGTGTTATGATCTTGTCTTGATGTAATGCTGTGTTATGTTGTTTTATTGTACTTATTGTCTTTACCTTGCTTGCTTGCATGTAAAAAAAGAAAAAAAAATGGGCTCGAGACCGACCACAAGTACAGTTTCTAAATTAAGCAACTGACAAATGTGGGGAGCTAGTGTCACAATTTATATGTTTATCCTGCACACCACCCCCTTAACTACTGGGCAAGGGTGAAAAGGTTACAATTACCCACAATTACTACCTACAGTTGGATACGCTGCTTGCTTGCCAGGGGGAGGGGGGTAGTCGCTGTGTCTGCACTCCTCAGTTTTTTGCCTGGTGTGAGCAGTTTTCTGCTGGTGGTGTGTGTGGTGTGCCGGCTGGTCGTGGGGCCGGATGGCGGTATGGCGTCGTCTGTGGCACCGAATCGGCGTGTTGACTCCACGGGCTTTGAGTTCTCAGATGCTGTGGAATGGTTGGTTGTGGAGGTGACGCTTCTGGACGTCTTCAGGATGGACCTGGCTTCTGTCTATGGTCTTGAAAGGGCCTCTGATCGGTGTGTGGTGGTCAAGTTTACTTCTGCTCCATTTAAACGCTTCGTGGATGCTTTTGTTGGCCAGACTATCCAGATACCTGGCTCTGCTGGTACTGTGGTGGTATCGGACCGGTGTGTGCCGCCAGTGTACATAAGCTTGCACGGGGTTCCCCTGGAGTTTCCTAAGAATGTTCTTCACTCCTGCTTCGTGAGGTTTGGAACTGTATTCACCCACCCGGTGACTTGCCTACACTCTGGACGGTTGGCGGGTATGCAAATCGGTGTTTGGATGCTTGCCATACGTGTGACGCATGCCATTCCTTCCTGGTCAGCTTCTTTGTGGTCTAGTATGTGTACCAGCCTCACATCCTGTTTAAGGTGTGGTGCGCCCTGGCATCTGATGGTGGGGTGCCGTGCTACGGAGGTGAGGGGGGTCGTCCCTCTTTCGGGAAAGTGACTTTCCCCCATTGGGTGTCAATAGGGCCGAACGTGAGGTTCTGGGGGCTGTGGATGTACTGCCTGCTAGTCCTCTGCTGGATGTACCCTCTGGTGCGACTGTTCCTGCTCTGCCTTCTAAGCCGGTTGACCTGCTTGCCTCAGTGGATCCTTCTGTGGTGGCTCCGGGTGCTGTAGAGGTTCATCGGGTTTCTCCTGGGGCCAGTGTCAGGGTGGGTGCCAAAGTGTGTAGTTGAGGGCGACATCCTTTCAGTTGTCCCTTGTGATGCTGCTTCCCTGTTATGCGTCGTCATGTCTGATGTGGCTGTAGCTGCTCCAGGTCATCAGCATCCCAAATGTATTACAATGGTGTTACAATATGCTACAATGTGTTACATTGTGTTGCATTGTAGCATATTTGTGGAAAGAGTTAGAGCATGTAGTAGTTTATAACTGTAAGCTTGAGTGAGGCAGAGCGAGAGGAAGCAGGGAGGTTCGGGCTACCAGCAGCCAGCCCGCCACCGTTCCCATAGTAACAAAGACAGCAGCCTGGGGGACGCTACTTTGCGTGCCAAGCAGCTGGCCTGTGATTGGCCAAGGAGGTATAGGTCCGAGGTGCGCTTCTCACTGTTTGGCTAGTTTGGGAAGGACTGGTAAAGCCGGCACCTTGCCGGCCTGGCAACAGGATCTTATTCTGCCCTAGTCACTCAGCTTGTCAGACGTGGATTTCACTGGTCGGCGAGCCAAGTGAAACTGATGTCTCTAGTGGCTTCAAGTACATCTTCACATCTGTGCAATATCGATGTGGGTTCACTGGGAACGTAGCAGAATCTGGGAACTCGTTGTATTTGCGTGTGATATCAAAAGAGTGTATTATCCGGCAGTGAGAATTGGGTAAACACACGAACAGTTATTAACAGACTGTCTTGTGCATTCCCATCTCCAGCCATCAATCAGACTTCATTTGATCTGCTAGTGTCACTTAGCAGTGGAGAGATCTGGAAATATCTTGCCAGTGTTCATGGCAATTTTCCCATCGAAATTCGTGGAAATTTCGGTAGACAGAGACGCTCACAGTGTTTGCCGCCATTTTGTACGAGTGCTAAGCTTCGCCCTGAGTCAGGTTGTGCGAAGCCACCCAAGTGAGGTAGGCCGCGCCACCCTGAGGGGGTGGCCACCTGCTACAGTGCTACAGCAGTGTGTGTGTGTGCTTGATAGGTGTGAAAGGGCCGGGCCGTATAATGGAGTGAGTGCCTCCTGTGTTGTCTTGGTGATTTATATCTCTAAGCCTGAATTCGAGGTCAGGTGATATGCCCGCACTGTCTTTTAGAGCACCTGTTAGGTGAAGGGAAGCTCGGGCGCATGAGATTTTCACCCCCTGTTTAACGTCTTGTCAGTCAAGGAGAGGACTTGCACTGTTGTGTGCAGATGTATGTGTGTGTGTGTGTGGACACACGGGAAACATACAGAGTGTATTACAACGAGGACCGTAAGGGCCGTCCTAGTGTGTTTCATACTCCATTCTGGTGGGATATTGTGTTGTTACATTTCTAGGTGCATTGTGCATGTCATGTCCCATATCCACTTGTGTAGTCTTTTAAAGGAGAGGACGTCCAGTTCCCGTCGTTATTTTTAAAGTAGAGTGACTTATGTAACACCGGAGATTTCCTGGCATTTGATTATTGTGGTGTGATACTAGTGTGTGTTTTTATACAAATGTTGTGTTTTCCAAGGCTGTGATAAAGTGTAAGTATATATACATAATATATATATATATATATATATATATATATATATATATATATATATATATATATATATATATATATATAGTGACAGCTGACAGCTCTATAGAGTAACGTAAATTTATGGGAGTAATTATCGATCCGTGGGATCACTTATCATTTGCCGAAGTTGACCGGGGGTGTGTTATCTCCTTAGTGTTCCACATTAGCGTTTAATAGCTGAGGGATACTGCTGAGGTCAGCATGTACGCTATATAATTATAGTGTCACGAAGCCTAGTGTGTTATTGCTGTGGTTGCAGTAAGTAACATTGCAACTGGGTGGTAAATTGTTGGGCCGTGTTTATTAGAGTTATTTGATCACCATGTGTGTTATTGTTGTAGTTCAGTAAATTGTTTGGGCCGTGTTCTAATGGTTTAGAGCACCGTGGGTGTTATTTACTGGTGTTCTGCAGTAATTGTATATTGCAACTAATTGTAATTGTGTTAAATCATCGAGTGTTGATTTATTGTGTCGTGGGTAAACTCGGCATTGGGACGAGCACTTGGTGTTATTTTTCTGTATATTTGGTTGTCATCGAAGTTCTGTATTCAGTGAACGTGTAGAGGGCAATTAATGTAATGTAACCAAGCGAACACCCATTGTTTATAGAGAAATTGTTCTTAAGACAATTTGAGTTAACGTAAGATACGTTTGGGTAAATTATTTTCCATGGAACAGCTGTTTGGTCGGTCAAGGGATTTGGGGTCAAGCAGCCACTTCAGGCGAAGACAGACAGGTTGTTGGAATTCCGGGAGAGCTGAAGTCTTGAATTTATGTACTGTCTGTTGCATATTATGTCAGTTGGACAGGTAATTAAGGGTTCACAGAAGTCAGAGTAATTAACTCCTACCACGGTTGATCGACTCACACGAAGGCTACATTATTGCATTTACATACCGTCGGTTATTAATATCTGTCAGTTGAACAGGTAATTTGACTGACTCTTGGGAGAGAAAAGCCATTGTTAGAGTAGCGTAGACGTGGTGATTAGTTAGCGGTCCGTGGGATAGTGAACTAATCACCTGAGTTCACTTGGGTATGGAAGACCCCAGCGGGAATTCATTGGTTTAGTTCATTGATGCTATACTGTTGAGCCAGTGTGTAAGGTAACGTATTTGTGTACAATTAATTATTGGTCTTCGAGATGGTAATTAATTGCTCGAGGATAGTGAAGGGTGATTGATGTTTTCTTAGCACTTTAGACATAGAATTGTAGTAAACTATCGAGTGGGCAATAGTAACCGATAACGTAACTCGCACTGGGATTAATCATCTGTAATGTCATTGATAGGCTACTAGTTTGATTGCATTGCAACTGCTACTGCAGGGGAGGGCTGCAAAGAGCGTAAAGTAACTGATAGGAGGTTACTAGAGGCTTGTCTCCTAAGAGTGTTCTCCTCTGTGAACACTCAGTATGTTCAAGCTAGTTCATTTATGCAGCACAACGCGATTGCAGGTAGGGCCCTGTAGTCAAACTCGTGGCTGGTGTCTAGCTTTGTAAAGGTGTCACAGGAAGGATTTACAGTAACGTCAGTGATATTTTTCGCTGTTGTAGTAGTTAGTACTTTGTTGAATAAACAATGTTGTTGTGTTGAACACTGTCTTTTCGTTACACCCGACACTTTATTGACTTATATTTGCTCTGCAATGTTGCCTGAAATTATTATTGTTATTCATTTGACACTGCCTCCTGTTAGAGCTGAATTCATAGCACCACACAACAAAACACAACGGGTGTTTTGTTGTGTGGTCACGGGTCAACAACACGTTGTGAAACCCGTGACCTACTCGTTAGATTCCGTCCAGCGATATGTGAAGGTCAACGGCTCAGTGAAAGGGATCTCAAACGTTTGAGGTCTCGGCGTGTTCTCGCCCCTACTAATTTTTCTATGGTCTCTAGAGTGGGAAATGAGTGGCTTACTAACCTTAGTGTGTTAGCTAAGCAGGTCCTTCCTCTGGAGGCCCATCTAGACTTTCAGTTTAAAGTAGACGGATGTAATAGTAGAAAATCATGATGAAAAATCTCACAATCGTCCAAGAAATGTTTCTTGGGTATTAGTCTCAACTCTTCGGTGTTGCGGGTTCCGTGATGCTGCGGTCATGTGTGTGGATGATTTGGAGTTTCTCTTTGCTGGGCGTGGCGTGTGTTCAAGGTTTGATCATTTTAATGTTCTTGGGCGGGAGGGCTCTGTTTTCGTGTTCCGTACGGTTCCGGGTGCTTTTTCCAATCATTTTTAAGTGGTGGGGTGTTTTGCTGTTTGTAGTCAGGTGCAGGTGGATCGAAGTTGGTGGAAGTTGAATTGTAGGTTGCTGCGTTGTCCCAGGTGTGTGCTCAGTTTCGTGAATGGTGGGCCGGGCTTGTTGCCTGGAAGTGTGGCTTTCCGTCTGTCTTGGATTGGTGGAAGTGGTACAAGGTGGAATGTCGGAATTTCTTTGTCATGGTTGCGAAACAGGAGGTGGCAGGAAGGTTCGGGTTGTTAAGGCATCTTCAGGCGAGGTTGACTCGTTTGTGTGTGCTGCTTAATTTGGGGGTCGATTGTTATGCAGATATGTCTGTGTGCAAGGAGCGTATTTGTGGTTTGCAGGAGGAGTTGGCGGAAGGGGCTTGGGTGGAGGGAGCACGTGGCTGGTGAATGGCTTTCTTCTTTTTTTCTGCAGAGGGAGAAGGCGCTTCGGGACTCTGTTCTTTTCACTGACCTCCATCGTCCGGACGGTTCCATATTGTCGAACACACATGGGATCCTGTTGTTTGTGTGGCAGGAGCCGGGGGCGTTGTATAAGGAGGCTTGCTGCTTCCTTTTTACGTCATTGCTGGCCGGGGTTGTCAGCTGGGGATTGTTCTGCTCTGGTGGGGGAGGTCTCGTTGGCTGAGCTTCTGGGTGTGGTGAGGTCATTTCGGTCCCGGAGGGTGCCTTTTTCGGATGGGCTCCCAGTGGAGTCTTATATTAACTTTTGGGATGTGCTTGGGGGGGGGGGGATTTCTTGGAGGTGGAGCGTTCCTGTTTATGGGGCGGTATTTTGCCTGTGTCCCACTATGACGGGATAGGGCACTTGCTCTCGACGCCCGGTGATTTGCGTTTTCTGTCCAATTGGAGGCCGATCACTTTGTTGAATGTTGACTATAGGATTGTGTCGGAGTAGTTGATAGGTCGCTATTAAGATGTTATTGATTCTGTGGTTTTTGTTGAGCAGTTTTATGGTGTTCCGAGTATGTCTCTGATTCATTGCAATTCTCTTTTTCGTGATGAGATTGTGTATGCCTTCGAGCTTCGCCTGTCTGCTGCGATAGTCAGCTTGGATTGGTCTAAGGCGTTCAATCGTGTGTCGATCAGCTTTGTGTTCCAGGCCATGGTGTGTTTTGGGTTTCCTCCATTGTTTCTTACTTGGATTTGCCTGTTATATGCTCGCAGTTGTAGTCGTGTTTGTATTAATGGGGTTCTTTAGTGCCCCATTGTCGTTCGCCGGTCAGTGCGGCAGGGATGTCCTCTGTCCACCCTTCTTTATGTTCTTTTTCCGGAGCCCTTTTTTTTGTACAGTCAAGGCCTCCGCCTTGATTGTTCCTCTGCTGTTGCCCTCTGGTCTCTGTTTGAAGATTTGTGAGTATGATGATGATACAATGCTTTTCGTGGCCACCAAGGGCTCTGTTGGTGAAGTTCAGGGCCCGCGTTCGGCAGTTTGAGCTGGCCACGGGGGGGGGGGGGGGGCCAGTTAATAGGGATACATCCTGTTTGATGGGGCTTGGGTGCTTGGCCTCCCGTTCTGTGTGGGCGAGGTCATGGTTTCCAGTGGCCCAGTCGCTTTGGGTTCTCAGGCTTACTTGGTTTAGTTCGTATGAACAATTTTGGTGTGGAATTGGGAAGCTGTGTCATGGTCGGTTGGGTTCTTGCCAATGCGCCCGTTGACGCAATGGCAAGAACCCAACTCAGTGTGGGAATGCTCAGTGCTTCCCCTTGGATCGGCGGCGGGCTCGTGATTTAGAGTGTCGTGTGTATAGTTATGTGTGGTGTGGGAGGTACAATCCGATTTATCGTTCTTCCTTGGTTTTGCGAGTAGAGAGGGGTGTTGGCCTCCCAGATGTCTTTACCTAAGCTTAGGCCTGTTTTAGTTCTCGTTGCGTCAGGGGTTGGTGTTGGGAGGGGGTCTTAATGTGGTTAGTGTTTACTTTTGTTCGGTGCAGTTCAGTTATTTGGTGGAGTTGGAGGCTTCTAGCGAGGTAGCTTTTCGCCTGCCTCCTGTGTATTCGTGGGCAGTGGGGGTCCTGAGAGCCCTCTGTCGTGTTTCAGGGTTTATGTCTCTCTCGTATCGGGGGTGTTTGTGGTGATCTCCTTTATCGCGAGTGCCATCGGGTCGAGGGATTGTTTCCGTGCTGGGATAAAGGGGGGATTTGGTCGGTTTTGGGTGGGTGGCATCTGGGTTGGGTTGCTTGCTTCTGTGGAGTGTGCGCATTGTGGGTTGTGTGAGACTCAACTACATGTGTTTTATTTGTGTGTTTGTGTGTTCAAGGTTTGGTTGCTTGGTTGCGAGATGTGATTGAGGTGTTTTGTGGGACAGAGTATCAGGGTGACGTTTTGCGGTTTCTGTTCCTTTCATTTCCTCCGGGCTCACGGCGGCTTTGGAACATCCTGGGTGTATTGATTGCGGATTTATGTGTTTTGTTTGTTGGTTGGACGGTTGGAGAGTTATGGGGTAGGTCGCGCTTAGGGTTTTCTGTGAGGGCAGCTGCAGGTCACCAGGTGGTGGTTGTGGCGTGCTTTTCTGGTAGCTTTTGACGGTTGGTTCTCAAATGCGTATGTTCGGGGTGATGCTTTGATGTGGGGAAGTCGGGGAGGAGGGTGATTGGAATCTGGGTGTGGTTGGGGTGTGGGGCGTTGGGTTGTTGATTTGTGGTGTGGGTGAGTTTTCTTTCCCCCTCCCCTCCCCATGTGGGCCTCCTTGGTGGTGTTTGGTGTAGGTTGTGTGCGTGTTGCGTTCTTGTGCTGCTCTGTACTCACCTAGTTGTGTCTGCAGGATCGAGCATTGACTCTTGGATCCTGCCTTTCGAGCATCGGTTGTTTACAGCAATGACTCCTGTCCCATTTCCCTATCATACCTGGTTTTAAAATTATGAATAGTATTTGCTTCCACAACCTGTTCCTGAAGTGCATTCCATTTTCCCACTACTCTCACGCTAAAAGAAAACTTCCTAACATCTCTGTGACTCATCTGAGTTTCCAGCTTCCACCCATGTCCCCTCGTTCTGTTACTATTACATGTGAACATTTCTTCTATTTCCTCTTTGTCAATTCCCCCTGAGTATTTTATACGTTCCTATCATATCCCCCCTCTCCCTTCTTTTTGCTAGTGTCGAAAGGTTCAGTTCCTTCAGGCGCTCTTCTTATCCCATCCCTCGTAACTCTGGGACAAGCCTCGTCGCAAACTTCTGAACCTTTCCCAGTTTCCTTATGTGTTTCTTCAGGTGGGGGCTCCATGATGGTGCGGCATACTCTAAGACTGGTCTCACGTAGGCAGTGTAAAGCGCCCTAAAAGCCTCCTCACTTAGTTTTCTGAATGATGTTCTAACTTTTGCCAGTGTAGAGTACGCTGCTGTCGTTATCCTACTTATATGTGTCTCAGGAGTTAGATTAGGTGATACGTCCACGCCCAAGTCTCTTTCTCGCGTCGTCACAGGTAGGCTGTTCCCCTTCATTGTGTACTGTCCCTTTGGTTTCCAATCACCTAGTCCCATTTCCATAACTTTACATTTGCTCGTGTTGAACTCCAGTAGCCATTTCTCTGACCATCTCTGCATCCTGTCTTGGTCCTCTTGGAGGATCCTACAATCCTCAATGTGTGTGTGTGTGTGTGTGTGTGTGGTTCTGTTCTGTCCTTTCCGGTTCCTTTGTGTTCCGGTGCTTTATTTTTGAATTCGTTGGTTTTTGTACTTTCCATGTGGCCCTCGTGGTTTGTCTTGTCCCATGTTTTCTATGTTAATTATCATGTTTCCTTTTGTGGCTATAATTATGTTCTGAGTATAATTCTTGTTTTGTTTTTCTGTTTATTTTTGTTTCTGTTGTGTTTATGCTCATGAACCGTGTTTACTGTTCAATTTTTGTTGCCCAGGTTTGAGTATTTTGTTCTTTTTGGTTCTTGTTCTCTTGTCGTGCTATTTTTTATTGCATTTATTGTATTTACCTTTATATATAAACAAAATAACCTACAGTTAGCAAACTGAGGATAACTGCCTAAAATTTTTGGTAGCAGATTATTCTGAACGAAATATTTACACATTTCTTGAACATTTGTTACAGAATTGTCTCTGAATTCACTTAACGTTTCGCACTCGTTTGTGCGATTTTTTTTTGACATTTGGTCAGGTCTACATCGGCAGATAATGAAAATTCCCAGAGATACTTTTAACCGAGTCTAAGCCGAGCAGTAGTAACATCTAGGAGTCTGCTGATTCTTCCGGATGATCCATAGATGTGTTGCTCCTCTTGCATGATAGTATGATCAAGGATGGAATTTCTAGTGTCGATTTATCTTGCTTCAAATCTACAAGGTGTTTGTTATGTTTCTTGGTGTATTATTGCTCTCAGACGCTTATAGGCAATCAATGGTTATACTCAATTCCTTCTTCATAGGCAGATGCTTTGGTTAAACAACACACAAAACATTTTTTCAAGCAAAAAGTGGTTTGCTAACATTAATATTTGCAAATCTATTTGGTATATTTTATATGAATAATGGTATCAAGAACTAATTATTCATCAATATCAGCAATAGACAGGAGAATCATAAAGTATTATAAATCATTAACATTTAATATTACTGACAGTTGGAAGACAAAGTGAAATGAACAGAGACATTCTGTTGGCTGGGTGGCTGGTGTATTTGATTCCTCAGAACATTATTCCATTAATTAATTAATTAAATACATTACATAATAATATGTATAGTTGACCAAATAATTACGTGTGAGAGAGAGAGAGGTTATCTTCTTATCTTGAGGTTATCTTGAGATGATTTCAGGGCTTTTTAGTGTCCCCACGGCCCGGTCCTCGACCAGGCCTCCACCCCCAGGAAGCAGCCCGTGACAGCTGACTAACACCCAGGTACCTATTTTACTGCCAGGTAACAGGGGCATAGGGTGACAAACTCTGCCCATTGTTTCTCGCCGGCGCCCGGGATCGAACCGGGACCACAGGATCACAAGTCCAGCGTGCTGTCCGCTCGGCCGACCGGCTCCAAGAGAGAGACACACACATACAGACTTACGTTAAAAATATGACAGACATGTGAAATGTCTGATCATGTTCTACGTACAGTTTGTTGTCGTGTGATGAATGTCTTATACCAACCCGTTCTCGCAAATTTAATAAGTCAATATTGACTTATTAGTTGCGTGCATAGGTGACATACTAAACATAATAGTTTCCCTTGAAAAGCTTCATAGAAAACACCGACCTTACCTAACCTACTTAGTATGTTAAAATAAGCATCTTATAGCTTCGTAATTACAATTGTTACTTAACCTATTATAGGTATAGGTTAAGTAATAATTGTAATTACGAAGCAATAAGATGCTTATTTTAATATACTAAGAAGGTTAGGTAAGGTCGGTGTTTTCTATGAAGCTTTTCAAGGGAAACTATTATGTTAAGTATGTCACCTATGCACATATTTAATAAGTCAATATTGACTTATTAAATTTGCGAGAACGGGTTGCTTATACTCATCATGGACTACGTGATCATGTATGTTATTCAACAATCTAGTGCTTCTTAAAACAAGCCAGTTTCCTATACTGGCTTTTTAACCATCAAATTATCGTAAAAGGTGTCGAGGTTTGGGTGTAAGTATTAAAGAAATACGAAAAGTCTTAGCTTGAAGACGTTTTCAAAGACATCAGTTACGAATCATCCTCGGGATCTTCAGAAACCCTCGTAGAACGCTGGGAGATGAATAACACGTGTAAAGTAACAGCTCGTGGATGCCTCACACGCGAGCTGTAATTTAAAGGATATTGCGTAGCAATGTACTAAGCTACTAAATATCTATATCCAAGAAAATGGAAATAAATAAATCTAGAATACTAACATGGGTTTTGTTTAAGTTGCTCGACGTAACGACAAGCTACCCTGCCATATACAATCTCTAATGATACATCAAAAGGGAGTTATATATATACTTAGCTAATAGGGCACTGAATAAGTTGAAGCTTGCCGAAACCGTGTCCCAAGCTCCCACAATGGCGAACACGTGGCAGCTAGCTTGGCTTGGATGTCGACGCGCTTAATTGGCCGGTCACGACGGATCACGTAGAACAAATTAACTAGTTCTATGATGAGTATCAGGTTAAATCTTGCTGACAACTTCACCGCAACGTGTCCTAGACTCTGACACCAAAACGAGTTGCTCAATTCCGCAACAAGTCTTCACGCCGCACATTGGCGACTTCTCCTCGAGCTGGCGTCCACCACAACAATGGCGTCTCCCTCTCCACTCCCCGCGTCCCGCATTCGTCACAGAAATTATTTATCACGAATAATATTAATTCGCGCAGTTGTGGCTAAAATGCTTTGATAAAGACTGGGTTGTAATTCTAGGGAGCTAAATATTATTACTTTCTCGTCTTACGGTGGTAAACGAGAAATGGAGATGATTTTAGTTTTCTCCATGGCATTCACGCGTGACGATAAATTTATTACCTGATAACAATTATAACTAAAAACTTTCGATTTGGCATTATTTGGACCTCTCCCTTCTGCCTCTCTCTCACGCTCTCCTCCTTTTTCATAGCACTGTCTTCAACGCTGCCCTCCGCTCTATTCCTCGCTCTTCCTCACGGGGTCCACGGAAGTGCGTTCCCTGGTGGAATGCGGACTGTGCTCGGGCTGTCCGCTGTAAGCGTGCAGCCTGGAAGAGGCACCGCCGTAGGCAGACGACCGATTCTTTTCTTTTCTTTCAGAAAGCGAGTGCGGTGGCCCGTAGGGCCATCCGTACGGCTAAACGTGAATGTTGGGCATCTTATGTCTCAACAATTATGTCCGAGACCCCTCTGGCCCAGATCTGGAAGCGTATCCGCAAGATAGCGGGTAAGTTCGTTCCCGATGTTTCACCGGTCCTTCACCTCCGTGATACTCTTGTGGCGGACCCGTTGCAGGTCGCTTCCGAACTGGGTTCCCACTTTTCTTCTGTTAGCTCTGGTCTTCATCTTCCCCAATCTTTCCTTCTTCGTAAACCTGTCCTTGAGTCTCATCCTTTAGATTTCTGCACTCATCTTCAGCTTCCCTATAATGATCCCTTCTCTCTCTCTGAACTTCGTTCGGCCCTGGCCCTCTGCGGTTCTACGGCGGCGGGCTCCGATGGTATTCATTATGAGATGCTTCGCCATCTCCCTCCGAGCACGTCTCAGTATTTACTGAGTCTGTATAATCGGATCTAGGAGTCGTCGTCAGTCCCTGAGGACTGGCTCGATGCCGTTGTCCTCCCTGTTCGCAAACCAGGGTCTCTGGGTACTTCCCCTAAGGACTTTCGCCCTATTGCTCTCACAAGTTGTGTCTGCAAACTCTTTGAACGTATGGTTAACGTTCGTCTGATGTGGTTCCTGGAACACCATCACCTCCTCTCCCCTTCTCAATTTGGTTTCCGCAAGTGCCGCAGCACGACAGATGTCCTGGTGAACTTGGAGGTCTATATTCGTACTGCTTTTGCTGCGAAGACCTCCGTTGTTGCCGTCCTTTTTGACCTAGAAAAGGCTTACGACACCACTTGGCGTTATCATATCCTATCTCAACTTCATTCTTTTGGCCTTCGTGGTCATCTCCCTCTCTTTCTCGCAGCTTCCTCTCTCGTCGTTCCTTTCGGGTGCGCCTTGGTACCCCTCTCTCTCCCTCTTTTCAGCAATACGAAGGTGTGCCCCAGGGTAGTGTTCTGAGCACTACTCTTTTTCTGGTTGCCCTCAATGGTCTTCTTTCCTCTCTTCCTTCTGGTGTCTTCTCTGCTCTCTATGTCGATGATCTTACCCTTTGTTGTCAGGGTGATGATTCGCCTCTCCTTCAACGCCGGCTTCAACTTGCAATTGATGCCGTGTCGTCTTGGGCCACAGGTCATGGCTTCAAGTTCTCTACTTCTAAGACTTGTGCCATGACTTTTACGCGGAAACGGATTGTTCTTCGTCCCTCTTTGTCACTTTATGGTCATCCCCTTGAATGCAAAGATTCCGCGAAGCTTTTGGGGTGTTTCCTTGACACTCGTTTGTCTTGGTCTCCCCATATCTGTTACCTCCGTGTTGAGTGCTCTAAGGCCCTTACCCTCCTTCGGGTCTTGTCCCATACTTCTTGGGGGGCAGATAGGCGCACTCTCCTTGCTTTACATTCCTCTCTCGTCCTGTCTAAGCTCGATTATGGTTGCCCTGCTTACTCGTCTGCTTCTCCTTCTACTCTTCGCCGTCTTGATGCTTTGCACCATACAGGGTTGCGCCTCAGTTCTGGTGCCTTTCGTTCGACTCCCATCCTTAGCTTGTATGTTGACACTGGCTTCCTGTCTCTCCAGGACCGCCGTGATCGCTACTGTCTTCGCTATCTTGCGCGGTCCTTGCAACATCCTTTCTCTCGCCTCTGTCGTGCTTTAACTTTTACCCCTCCTGCGGTTCCTGTTCCTCTTCACCACCTCCCTCTTTCTGTCCGGTTATCTCACCTACAGGATTCTCTCTCCGTTCGTATTTCTGATGTTTCTCCTCGTGTTGTTCCTTCTTTGCCCCCGTGGAGGGTCCCTCTTCCGCGGTTTTGTACTTCCTTGACCCGTATCACTAAAGCTTTTACCCCTCCTACGGTTCTAAAACGCCTTTTCCTCGAGCACTTTTCTTCTCACTCCCGCTCCGTTTCTGTCTTCACCGATGGGTCTAAGTCAGCGGACGGTGTTGGCTACTCTGTTGTTTTTCTTGATCGCACTTATATGTGTCGCTTGCCTCCGGAGACTAGCATCTTTACAGCGGAACTTTATGCTATTCTCTATGCTCTTCGTCTCCTGCTTTCTCGGTGTCAGTCTTCCTTTGTGGTTTTTGTTGACTCTCGTAGTGCCCTCATGGCTCTCGGGTCCTTTAATCTGGTTCATCCAGTAGTTGTCGAGATCCAGCATTGGCTGTTTCTCGTTCACAGTAAATTTAAGTCGGTTGAGTTTTGTTGGGTTCCCAGCCATATTGGTGTGTCTTTAAATGAGCGTGCGGATGCTGCCGCTAAGGAAGCTGTCCGCTCTTGTCCCATCTCTCGTAAAGGCATTCCGTATTCCGACTTTTACCCGGTTATCCATTCCTCAGTCCTTACCTGTTGGCAGGCTTCTTGGTTGTCTGTTACTGGTAACAAGCTACGTACTCTTAAATGTTGTGTTTCCTCGTGGCCGTCCTCCTTCCACCGTAACCGGCGGTGGGTAACAGCTCTGGCGAGGTTGCGTATTGGCCATACTCGCTTAACCCATGGTCACTTGATGGAGCGCCGCCCTGCTCCTTATTGTCCTAGTTGCATTGTCCCTCTTACGGTCGTGCATGTCCTTCTTGAATGTCCTGACTTCCAGGACGAGCGTGTGTCTTGCTTTCCGACCGCCCCTCGCGGTCACCTGTCCCTCGATAGAATTCTTGGTGACTCGGATACTTTTGATATCGTTCGCCTTATGCGTTTTTGTTCTCGTATTGGCATCCTTGGTGATATTTAGCGCCCTCTGATTATTTTGCGTATTTGATGGTGCTACATAGCCTTCCCGGTTTGGTGCCTTCTTTTGATAATTACTTACTTACTTGGCATTATTTGGGAGTTATGTTATCGGAAAATAATTATCACACGGAATACTGATGATTTTAGAGAATCATACTCAATTCTCTAACACACTGGATATAAATGTGGGTAACTTGTTAGAATCTGACGCAATACTGGTGTTTGGTTACGTAAGAATTCCAGCATTATTGTAGAGATACAATTATTAGTTCATGTGAATACTACTGTTAGTTAATTTTAGTTACTACAGTAATTAGTAGATTTTAGTAATAGTTTATAAGAATAATACAATAATATTGTATTAGTGTTGGAAATTTCCAACATAACTCCGGGGGGAGATTTATCGGGTCACAGTGTAATGTTGAGTACTGACATACCCATCCCGAAGTTAGGATTAATATTAGTATGTTAGTATGTTAGTACACACATAACGGATGTCCCGGATTTGTCAAGGACATACAAGAAACTTAAGTCTTGCAGATTTCATGTTAAATGGAACATGTTATTATGAATTATCTAAAGTTAATAACTAAGAAAGCCTACAATAAACTCTGAGACTGGTGTCGCTATGACAGGTAATGTTTATGTTACTAAGTCATAAAGTCTAGTAAACTCTCAGATACTCTAGACGAAATAATGTTATTAATAGCCTATACAACAATTAAGAATTAAATCACACAATTCAAATAACTGAGAATCTACTGTGATGAGAATGTCCTGGGTCATAGTGACTTGTAATGATTTGTTACTTGACATCACACCACAGTATCATCATGATTACTTAAATTGGATGGGAAGGTATTTGCTCTTGGTCAGAGCTGTAATAGGCTTGTAGTTTCCGCTTGCATTGTTGAGCAGCAGCTCTAGTGGGGCGGTTGCTCGGTGGATCAGAATTGCTGTCCTCGGAAACTACTGGTGAAGCTGGTTCTGGTAAACACTCTCGTTCTGCTAATTCGAGAGGTACCAACTTCTCTAAGGTTTTCAGGGTAGTGTTGCCTCGGCACAAAACTTTCACTACTCTCAGGATACCTTGGTGATCTGGATGGATAGCAACAATTTTGCCTATGGGCCACTCTGACCTTGGTCTGTCACTGTCAACCAATACTAGGTCTCCTGGTTTAAGTTGTACTTTATTATAAGGACTCGAAGCTCCGTAGTGGTACTCTCGTAGAGCTGTGAGGTACTCTCGAGTCCACACCTCATTCCACCTTTCAATTACTCTTGAGAGATGTTGGTAACTTTCTACTAAGTCACTCCTGGTTACATGTGAAGGGTCGACGGGGTCCTCTTCTGTTAAAGGTATCAGAGGACTCAGCAGGCCTCCATGTATCAAGTGTGAGGGACTCAGAGGTTCTCTCTGTGAGAAATCGTCCGACAGGTATGTTAATGGGCGGTTATTGACTCGCGCCTCGATTTCCACAACTAGTGTTTGGAGCTCGGAGTAACTAATTTTCTCTCGATGTAAGGTCTTTCTTAAACATTTTTTGACAGTTCCTATCATTCGTTCGTAGAACCCACCTTGCCAAGGGGCTCTTGGAGCTATAAATTTCCAGTGGCATTGTCGTCTCTGCAGGACTGATTGCACTTCTGGATGAGTCCATACTTCTCGTAGACAGGCTTCTCCTGCAACAAAATTTGAACCATTGTCTGATATCATTAGTTTGGGACAGGATCTGCGAGCTGCAAATCTACGGAAAGCTTGGATAAAGGCTTCAGCACTCATATCTGAAGTCACTTCTAGATGTACGCCTCTGGTGGTAGCACACGTAAAGAGGCAAATGGAAGTTTTCACTGGTATCTTATCTGGGTTGCCAGTGAGAAGCAAGGCTCCTGTGTAATCGACACCAGTGGTTTCAAAAGGACGAAGATGAACCACTCTTTCTTCAGGGAGTGGTGGAGGTCCTGGTTAAGGACATACTCTAGCATCGTATCTTTTGCAGATTACACAGAATTTAATAATTGATTTGACGGTTTGACGACCTTGGGGAGGCCAGTATTTCTGTCTAAGGTCAGTGAGAGTATCTAACACTCCACCATGTAAAGTACCATATTGATGGTGATGTAAAACTAGAAGTTTGGTAATGATGTGGTGACGTGGTAGAAGGATTGGATTTTTTGTATCCAGATCAATTTTTGCATGAAGCAAACGTCCTCCACACCTTAATATATTATGGGTGTTGGCATCATACCAGATACCTAGAGACTTAGTTAATTTATCTGGAAGATTTTCATATTCGCTTCCATATGTCTCTTGTTGTGCACGTTTGATCCAGTAGAGGATAGGATTGGGAAACTTATGTCTGATTCCTATCTTAGCAAGAAGGTCAAACACATGTGCTGTCACTCTTAAGAACTTACTTAAGTTGGAATAATTGTAAGGATCAATGGCTAAGATTCGTTGAGGTTCTGGTTCTTTCATGGGAGTGGTGATATTGGTCACTATGACTTGTGGCTTTTGTTTGGGCCAATGACCACCAACAAGCCATGAAGGTCCATTGAACCACAGCGAAGACTTGATAAGTTGTTTTATCGTTAATCCTCGAGATAAATAATCTGCAGGATTGTCCTTAGTAGGAACATGTCTGAATTTATATCCAGCAGATAATTAATGAATTTCCATAACACGATTACTGACGTAGGGAGTTTTATTATTGTTGTTTCTTACCCATTGCAAGACTGCCTCATTGTCTAACCACACGACAATCTCAGCAAAGTGGATATTGTTGAGTGTCTTAGTCAGGCAATGAGCCAATCTTACTCCCACCAGCAATGCAGTCTACTCCATTTGAGGCAAAGATCTCTTCTTAATGGGAGCAACTCTTGCTTTAGATGTGAGCAAAATTGATTGTGCACTATTAACTAAGTAGGCTACAGCGCCATATGCTTTGCCAGAGGCATCACAGAAAACGTGCAAATTTGTGGGCAAGTTTGGTCCTGAAGCATTACGAGGAAATTTCAAAACACCTAACTGATTGAAATCCGTTGAGAGTATCTGCCATTTAGCTTGTAACTCACTTGATAACGGATCATCCCATCCCATATGTTGTTGCCAGCACTCCTGCATTAGGAGTTTGCCCCTTATTAATATAGGACTAAGTAAGCCTAAAAGGTCAAATGGTTGACTGACATACGAGAGCAATGTTCTCATGGTAAGGGATGAATTATCGGTTTGTACTGATTTGACATTCATCTCGTCAGTACTTGTGTTCCATTCCACACCTAGAACCTTTAATTGATTAGGCACCTGATAACCTGGAAATTCTTTCTCGATTATCTGGTTTAATGATTCATTATTTGAGGCCCATGATTGTAGTGGCATATTGGCTCCTAATAACTCACGGTTAGCCTCATGGTAGATTTCTACCAAATTGGATTGATCATTTGTAGTTCCCTGGAAATTGTCGACATACAAGTTGTCACTAATTTCTGCCTTATAAGGGCTATTAGACTTCCTCAAATGTGTATCTAATGTTGCTTGCAACAGAAATGGGGAAGACGTCGCTCCGAATAATACTGAGGCAAAACGATATGTGATGATATCACTGTCAGAATCCAGTGGGTCCTTAATCCAGAGAAACTTAGTGTAATTACGATCCTCTTCCTGTAAACCTACTCTAAGGAAAGCTTTACTGATATCAGCAGTATAAGCAAAAACACCAGTACGGAATCGTAATAGCACATCATGTAGCCTTTGGGTTAGGCTAGGTCCCGTTTGGAGACATTCATTCAAAGACACACTGCTTGGCTTCACTTTAGCACTACAGTTGAAGACAATACGTATTGGTGTTGTCAATGAATCTTTCACCACAGCGTGATGGGGTAAATAGTGACCTATTTTCCGGTCATCATTATCAACAACCTCGATAAATTTACTGTTGAGTTGTTGTTGGATTAATTGATGATACATGTTCAGTTTGTCTGGCTGCTTCTGCAGTCGTGTCAATTGAGACTGCAATTGTGAGGCTGCCATGAAATAATTAACTGGAAGTTGTGGATGATTCAACTTCCATGGGAGTCTCACCCAGTATTGTTTATCTTTATAGACAACTGTATCTAGATATTGTTGGTAAGTCCACATATCATCAGGGCTTGGTTGTTCAGGGATAATACCTAAAGTGTCTAAATCCCACAGACGATGTACAGGGGGATCAGACTCAATATCTTCAGATATTTCTCTGAAATGTAGGGGTGACTGTTCCAAGCCTAGTCACGCCACTATTGTATTGTTCGATTGTTGGTTGGTTGACGCTGGGTTTTGTTGGAAAAGCACCGGTCCAGTAAGCAACTTGCCTCCAGCAGATGACAACAAATTCATTCCGTGTTGTCTGGTGCATCCCGTTATAAATTTATAATAATGGTCAGCGCCTATAAGTATTCCAACATCAGTGAGGTAGTCAGAATTTATTTTGTAATCTGCTAGCCTCATGCAGTTTCGTTTAAGATACTTCGCAGTGCGAGCTAGTCCTGTGACCTGCAGGTCTGTAGGAAGTTTATCTACTACAACCGCTTGTATTGGACTAGTGGAAGATCCAAGTCTCACTAATACCATAACTACTTGGTATTCACGAGGTCCACTATTAGTCAAGAAACCTGAAATATTTAATCTCACACTTTTGGCAGGTTTTAATTTTAACTGCTCGACTAATTGCTGTGTAATGAAGGTTTTCTGTGATCCTTGATCAAAAAGACCTCTAGTGTTAACTCTAGATTTCCTGTTTATTAGTCAAAGTTGAGCTGTAGGCAGAGTGGTATTATTGCCTGACTCAGTAGCAAGTACATTTATTTCCTGATGTACTTTGCAATATTGTACTGTGGTAGAATTCGTGGAATTCTCCCCAGTTGTCATGGATTGGGTAGAAGTTTTTCTACATAAGGCGTAGTGATGTACACCTTGGTTGCATCTACTGCATGAACGTAGTTAAACTACACAATTTTTGGGATTATGAGAGCCCATGCACTTGGTGCACCTGTGTATTTCTTGTAACAGTTTAATCCTGGTATTAAAGTTAGGATAAACAGGGCATTGGTAGGTGGCATGTCCTTGACTACAGAACAGATACCTTATCTCTCTGGTTGACTTTGTTCCTTTAGTAGATAAGTCATTTGTTACACCAGAAGGAGATATTGAATAAGTACCTACATTACAACTCCCCTTTCCAGTGGATGGAGCAGTCCTAGGGTTAAATTTATTAGACTTATTTAAAGTCATTTTTGGTTTGACCGAAGTGTCAATATGAGCTGAGTTACGATGGGAGTTAATAGAGAAGTTTGAAACACTTTTCCCATCTTGGTTGGCTCTTTGTCTTTCGACTAAGGTATGTAGACCTTCTGTAATTTCTTTCAAGGTCAAAAAGGTCTTATTGTACATAGTACATAATTTATCTAAGGTTTCTCTTGGCAATTTTCGCTTAACAACTACTTTGGTCATCCATTCAGCTGTCTGAATTTGGACTTTAAGGCTTAAGGCCTTGAGTAAAGATTCTAACTCTAGCCTGAAAGTTTGGAGAGAATCTGTAGAATTATTAGCAGATGGTAAATCTAGCAATTTTTGAACTAAGACAGTAATAGTTCTCTCCGTGTTATCGTAGTTGGTTTTGAGCAATTGAACAGCTAAGGTGTAACCTTCACTGGTCAGTGTTATATTAGAGATTACTTTCAAGGCTTCATTTTGTAACAAGCCTTTCAAATAAGTGAATTTGGTGGTTTGAGGAATGTTAACTTTAGAGTCTACTGCATCTACGAATTTACTCCAGAAATCATCCCAACTTTCGTTCTCGTTACCAGAGAATGTGGGTATATTGATTTGAGGTAATTTGACCTCAGGATCTGTATGTGCAGCAGAAGCTACTGTCAATTTGTTTTTAGCAATTTGCTTCTTAAAGGGTAGAAGTTTAACCCGTATATCTTCTTCATACTGAGCTAAGTCATCTATAACATCCTCATGTTCACTACTATCTACAGAAGTTGAGTGAAGTTCTGTCAAATACAGACTCATGTGTTGCTTAATATGGGCAAATTTGCTTTCAGCAACTTGTAGTAAATCTTCTAATTCAAAGTAGTCAACAGGTGACTGTTGTGACAGATTTTGACATTCATTAATCTGTTGGGTCAAATGACCTTTCAGACCGATAAGGGTCTGAAAGGTCAGACCCAAGGTTTTCATTTTTGTAGCCCTTTCCATTTTGGTGGGTAAAGGCTGGTTTGTCAGTAAATATTTGTTACTGAGATAACTGGGATATTGACTCATTCAGTGGAGTTCAATATCAATAATAATAGCCTGATGTACTTGAACAGACTATAATTTTACCTACCTAACAAGAAATAGCTAACTATTTTGAGCAGTGCTCGAACTTCACCATTAACTTTCGTCCGGTTAGCTCTTCTATATCACCATTAGATGTAATGGTGACCATTCAGCAATACTCAAAATAGGTACACACAAAATAATGAGTACAAAATGAAATAATATGGAGATACTCTAATCAGAGTTATCTCAAAGTTTAATCCCACCCTTAATAGGGTCAGCACAAATGGTATAATACATACACTACTGACTAGCTTAAGTCTAGTCGTGATAATTCCTACCTAAGAAACTACAAATTAATTTAGTCTGGGTTTGTGCCAAATTCAGCACAATCACAGCCTAAATTCTACCTAATAAGATTGGTAAAGATTATAGTGGTGCAGTAATGTGAATATAGTTGTGCTGTATTTTTTTTTTTTTTTTTGGATTTTATAGTTTTACATAATATATACACTGGTAGAAACTGTGTATAAGAAATTAAATGAACACAAGAGAATTTATTGTGTTTGGCAAGTATTCTACTGCCGTAAATAATATCTAACTCTGAATGTACTCCTAATTGTGGAATAAAATGTTATCAGGGTTAGTAATGATTAATTAGTATGGGATCAGCAATTTGTATTAATGTACTGGATCCTAAAATGTTAATGATCCACTGACTTGAGTGAATCAGTAATTATGGAATGAATTTAGGCTATAATGGACAGTCTGCTGACAGCCATATGTTGAAATATTTGTATAGCTCAAATAGTTAACACGTAATTGGTGTTAGTGATTAATATACAAGTTATGAGCTGTTGCTCCTGGTGACCTAAAGATTCTTACTTCTGTATGAGGTATAGGTCTAAGTGTTGTGGGTAATTGACTGTGTCCTACGAGTGCTACCTTATACATGAGGTATAAGTAGCAATGACTTGGTGTGACTTAGGCTAACCTATGTTTCGCTGTTGGTAGACACAATTAATTAAATGGTTAGTCTAGACTACTTCACACATTGATTAGTTATTACTAATTAGTATGTACATTTATATTTTGTGTTTATCCGGTTCGATAAGGACCATAATGTGGGACATTTGGGGCTCGACTAGATTTATTTAATTATTAAAGTAATGAAATCAATTACGAAGGACCACCCGCTTTTATAGTAAAGAGGGAAACTAATAAAATGTGATCATAAGAAATTCCTGTAAGAACCAGTGACTATGGATAAATATCAGGAAATATAATCACTTGAGTAATTAATGGGCTGTATAAATAATTTACTTGAATCAAAGCCTCAAACACCTACATTGGGGGGTTATTGCTAGAACTTCATATATGTCTAGGAACTAGTGTGGTTCGTATACCAGTTGATTGTGTAATAACCTAATCTTATGACCAATTAAAAGAATCAATAGAAAATTTATCACCAGTAAAGATATAGATCATTAACATCAGAAATTAATCATTATAATAAACACGTATTATCTCCAGTGTACAGCACTCTATAAATGATAAATAAATACTGATAATTTGAATAATTAAAGAAATACGAAAAGTCTTAGCTTGAAGACGTTTTCAAAGACATCAGTTACGAATCATCCTCGGGATCTTCAGAAACCCTCGTAGAACGCTGGGAGATGAATAACACGTGTAAAGTAACAGCTCGTGGATGCCTCACACGCGAGCTGTAATTTAAAGGATATTGCGTAGCAATGTACTAAGCTACTAAATATCTATATTCAAGAAAATGGAAATAAATAAATCTAGAATACTAACATGGGTTTTGTTTAAGTTGCTCGACGTAACGACAAGCTACCCTGCCATATACAATCTCTAATGATGCATCAAAAGGGAGTTATATATATACTTAGCTAATAGGGCACTGAATAAGTTGAAGCTTGCCAAAACCGTGTCCCAAGCTCTCACAATGGCGAACACGTGGCAGCTAGCTTGGCTTGGATGTCGACGCGCTTAATTGGCCGGTCACGACGGATCACGTAGAACAAATTAACTAGTTCTATGATGAGTATCAGGTTAAATCTTGCTGACAACTTCACCGCAACGTGTCCTAGACTCTGACACCAAAACGAGTTGCTCAATTCCGCAACAAGTCTTCACGCCGCACATTGGCGACTTCTCCTCGAGCTGGCGTCCACCACAACAATGGCGTCTCCTTCTCCACTCCCCGCGTCCCGCATTCGTCACAGAAATTATTTATCACGAATAATATTAATTCGTGCAGTTGTGGCTAAAATGCTTTGATAAAGACTGGGTTGTAATTCTAGGGAGCTAAATATTATTACTTTCTCGTCTTACGGTGGTAAACGAGAAATGGAGATGATTTTAGTTTTCTCCATGGCATTCACGCGTGACGGTAAATTTATTACCTGATAACAATTATAACTAAAAACTCTCGATTTGGCATTATTTGGGAGTTATGTTATCGGTAAATAATTATCACACGGAATACTGATGATTTTAGAGAATCACACTCAATTCTCTAACACACTGGATATAAATGTGTTTAACTTGTTAGAATCTGACGCAATACTGGTGTTTGGTTACGTAAGAATTCCAGCATTATTGTACAGATACAATTATTAGTTCATGTGAACACTACTGTTAGTTAATTTTAGTTACTGCAGTAATTAGTAGATTTTAGTAATAGTTTATAAGAATAATACAATAATATTGTATTAGTGTTGGAAAATTCCAACGGGTGTTGTCTGGTGTAGTACCTGTGTGCTTGTTGGTAATTTGAATTCCAGTCTTGTGGGTATCTCCGTTCCCCTCTGTAATCCTGTAGTGGTTCCATCTGACTGTTCCTCTCTCTTATATTTACTACTCTGTTTCTGCCTTCCTCTAAAAAATTTCCAGTAGTGTCATATTGATCTTCCCGTCTATAACGCTGTGTACCTCTCACATGGAATTCCGGACACTGAAGATTGTAGCATTTTTTGTCCCTAATTGAAAATTGACATAATTTAGGGTGGAAGTATCTACACCCTGTTCCAAAACGGCATGTACCCCTCTCCAACATGTTCCTGCATTTTCGAGGATGCAGAAAATGACATTTTTCTCCTAATTTTCCATATTTGCATATTCCTTTAGCGTAGAATTTGCAAATGTGTTTCGGTTTGGCGTTTTTCAAGGTATTTATATCTATGACTGTCTTGTCTACCTCTAAATTGGAGCCATCTCCGTTTTTCGTCCCAATTCCGTAATCTATGCACTGTGTCTCACTGTTGCTCTCATCGTTTATATTACCTGGCTCTGCAATATTGCTGTTATTTTGTACCACAATACCCTCTTCCTCCACACTACTGCTGCGGTTCTCTAAACTACCTGTTCTTGAGTTTTGGTCGTTATCCAATGTTGTCTTTTCCCAGTCCGCATATATCACTGGTAGCCTGTCTGTGAATGATAATCTCTGTGACTCGGGAATGTTTTTCATCAGATTCAGTAAATTCCTTGCCTTTTTATGCATCCTGGAGCTAATTCTGTACAGCCCAGGTGAAATCTTATGTTACAGATGCAGCACGTTACGCCTGCATTACGTCTTCCCAGTACTCCCCAACACTCGCCACACCTCTCCATTGTCTGGTGTATTGTGTTGTATTTGAGATTCACTGTATGGATCACTTGTTGATGTCAGTCCTTTTAACTCTTTATAAAATTATATATATATATATATATATATATATATATATATATATATATATATATATATATATATATATATATGTTTAATATTTATAATATTATATGTATACCGTATATTTGAAATATTATGTATGTTATTTTGTTCAAACTTTTTGGCAGGTACTTAGCGTAGGGTAGCGAAGCTGGTCCCCGGTTGGTACAGGTGACCTCTTGTTGTCCCAGGTTGATCTCACCAGTTTCCAGTTACCCGATTTATAACCACTGATGCCACCCCACGAGGATACTCCACGAGGCCACTCCCCAGACCACTCCACGAGGCCACTCCCCAGACCACCCCACGAGGACACTCCACGAGGCCACTCCCCAGACCACTCCACGAGGCCACTCCCCAGACCACCCCACGAGGACACTCCACGAGGCCACTCCCGAGACCACTCCACGAGGCTACTCCCCAGACCACCCCACGAGGATACTCCACGAGGCCACTCCCCAGACCACTCCACGAGGCCACTCCCCAGACCACCCCACGAGGACACTCCACGAGGCCACTCCCCAGACCACTCCACGAGGCCACTCCCCAGACCACCCCACGAGGATACTCCACGAGGCCACTCCCCAGACCACTCCACGAGGCCACTCCCCAGACCACCCCACGAGGACACTCCACGAGGCCACTCCCCAGACCACTCCACGAGGCCACTCCCCAGACCACCCCACGAGGACACTCCACGAGGCCACTCCCGAGACCACTCCACGAGGCTACTCCCCAGACCACTCCACGAGGCCACTCCCCAGACCACCCCACGAGGACACTCCACGAGGCTACTCCCCAGACCACTCCACGAGGCCACTCCCCAGACCACCCCACGAGGACACTCCACGAGGCCACTCCCCAGACCACTCCACGAGGCCACTCCCCAGACCACCCCACGAGGACACTCCACGAGGCCACTCCCCAGACCACTCCACGAGGCCACTCCCCAGACCACCCCACGAGGACACTCCACGAGGCCACTCCCCAGACCACTCCACGAGGCCACTCCCCAGACCACCCCACGAGGACACTCCACGAGGCCACTCCCCAGACCACTCCACGAGGCCACTCCCCAGACCACTCCACGAGGCCACTCCCCAGACCACCCCACGAGGACACTCCACGAGGCCACTCCCCAGACCACTCCACGAGGCCACTCCCCAGACCACCCCACGAGGACACTCCACGAGGCTACTCCCCAGACCACTCCACGAGGCCACTCCCCAGACCACCCCACGAGGACACTCCACGAGGCCACTCCCCAGACCACTCCACGAGGACACTCCACGAGGCCACTCCAGAGTGAAGACTCTATCAAGGATTACCTCCAGGCATGAGAGGCTATATCAACGAGAGGGGGGAGGCAATAGTTGCTATAAGTTAATAAACATTAATTACATATATAAGGCAAATATAACGGGAATGATGCGAATATAACCTATAATTCGAACCTCTAACAGGAAAAATATTTTAAGTAAACCCGAAGATATATCATGTTTTATGTCTGATTCATCGGTCGCAAATGATCGACGGATCATTTGCCAGCTCAGCGAACTGTGAATGAAATGTCAGTGAAACTAGTTACATGGTATTGATTATAAGATAACAATTATGTGATATTAAGTAAATATTTCTTAGTTTATATTAAAACTGGAAGGGCAATGTACAGCTTTTGATTACATTTGTGAGGTCATGGTGAGAACTGCCAGAAACGCTTTGCGTAATAGTGGCTTTAGGCATTGTATGTACTAACTCTATCTATAAATCCATCAACTTTTGTATCTCACCTTGTCTGTATGTACTTTACCTGAATAAATATTTGTATTTGTCATCACACAATTTAGGACCATTGATTTAGATTGCATTTCTGCTGTGGTTGAATCTCACTCTAGGAATGTCAAAGATATATTGGCGTCTCGTGTGGTGACTGAGAACATCTACAGCCTTCCTAGGAATCTCTTAAGGTCGGGATTGGCATTGTAATTCAGAGTTTTATAGATATGGAGAACACTTGAGAGTATTTGTAGATACTTCATATTTTACATGTTTGTTGTTGCAATTTGTGATTGTTCTAATTGCAGATTTTTGTCTGGTAATTAAGGGTCGGAGGTAATTATGGGTGGTGGATCCCCAGGCACAGACACCATAGTTGAGACATTGATAAATGAGTGAATTATACAGAGTAATTAGTTCAGGGCGAGGAACATAGTACCTGACGTAGGAGAGAATGACCTCTGTTTTAGAAACATTTTAGTAATTTGTTGTATGAGGCGATGGAAATTGAGTTTGTTGTCAATGTGAACACCGAGGAACTTCCCATATAAGATATACAAGAAGTCTTACCATCTTGTCACACGGCATTAAATTTTTTTAAAATATACATGTGAAAGCATGCTACATAAATACAAATAATAAATACAAAAAAAGAAACCAAACAAAGAGAAGTAAAAATTACAAAGAAACAGAACAATATGCCTCAAACCAATCCCACACAAATACACGAAAACACACATATATAGAAGTACAATGTAATATAAACATACAAAAAGACAATACATAAGTCAGCCCAAAATGGAGACAAAAGAAGTACAAGGTACAAACAAAACAATTGAACAAGTGAACAAGGCCTGAAGGGCCCACAACAAAAACATCATATTAGACACATTAATATGCCAGAGGCAAGTGACAGAAGCGGGAAGGCAAGACATACACATAATTAGGCAGATGATCCTTTACCGGAAAACACAGACAGTGCACCTCCCATACGACCCGCTCATCTTCCTGAAGAAGTCTTCGAGTTTCCCTGAGGGCAGGTGAAGGGTAGAGAGCAGGGTAGAGGGCGCGACATAATCTCAGGACCATCAGAGACGGAAGTCCGCACACTGGGCACCCACACGGTGGACGAGCACCAGGGACCGGCCGCATCCTGAGCCCTCATACTGAGTCCAGACTCCTCAGCAGTAACCGACACGGTGCCCCCCGACTAAGCGACTACCCACCGGAAGGGGTCTGTAACACGTGGGGCGACACTACGAGGTCCACACTCACAAAGGACCGCTGGGCACCGGGCACCGGAGACTGGCGAGCATCCATCTTAAGTACTATGAGATCATGGGCCGCGTCGGCAACCACAGGAGGGGGCACCACCTCCCAAGTCGCGGAGCCTACAGCAGGAGGCACAAGAGGGACACAGGAACTAATACAGAGCCCCTCCCACACCAGCACCCACATCTGTCACATGCACATCCGCCATCACCACCTCCGTGTCCACCGGAACATCCATTGGACCTCCGTATCCAAAAAGCACTGACCTCTCGTCGCTGGAAGACATGCAGCTCACAAAATCCCCCACGTCCACCTAGGCAGAACCTTCCGATGCCAGCACAATCAAAGAGCGCCACGAGTGCTTGGAGTCAGGACGCAGGTCATCCGAGCTCTCCACCGCCACAGAAATCAAGTCCCAAGTGACGCAGGGAGGCCGTGTTCTGGCAACGGCACGCAAAACCGCACCAGCGGTCATGACCTGCCCAATGGTAACAGGAGGCACCCCCCCCCCCACACCACCACAGGCACGTCAGGCACAAGAGGCGGGTGAGCAGAGACGGGAGCCAGGGAAGAACAGGTCACAGCAGCCACAGAAGTGGGAGGCGGGGGAACCATACCCACGCCTACGGCAGCTACAGAAGAAGCAGAGGACGCCGGCACAACACCCGGCGTCCGACCATCACCACCTGCAGCCGCACCACGTACACGCACGACATCCACACCACCGGAGCTTTTCCATTAACCAGCGGAGGAAAGTCCTCCTCACAGAAGAAGATTTACTGGAGCGAGGATGCCCGCAGAGCAGCCAGCAGCCAGGTGGCCCGACATCCCACACCGGCCACACATCCGCGGCTGCCGTGCATTATAAGCACAGACGGTGTGACCCATCACCCAAAATACCGTTCAACAATTCCTCCGGTAATTCAAGAGAGGCGCCATGTACACTGACATGTGTGGAAGCACCACTGAGGGCGGAGATAACAACTGACCCAGTGACTTGAAAGTGCGCCCATCATAGTGTCTGTGAAGGGTAGAGGGAAGGGAAGAGGGAAGGGTAGAGGGAAGGGTAGAGGGAAGGGTAGAGGGAAGAGTAGAGGGAAGGGTAGAGGGAAGGGTAGAGGGAAGGGTAGAGGGAAGGGTAGAGGGAAGAGTAGAGGGAAGGGTAGAGGGAAGGGTAGAGGGAAGGGTAGAGGGAAGGGTAGAGGGAAGGGTAAAGGAAAGGGTAGAGGGAAGGGTAGAGGGAAGGGTAGAGGGAAGGGTAGAGGGAAGGGTAGAGGGAAGGGTAGAGGGAAGAGTAGAGGGAAGGGTAGAGGGAAGGGTAGAGGGAAGGGTAGAGGGAAGGGTAGAGGGCAGAGTAGAGGGAAGGGTAGAGGGAAGGGTAGAGGGAAGGGTAGAGGGAAGGGTAGAGGGAAGGGTAGAGGGAAGGGTAGAGGAAAGGGTAGAGACAAGGGTAGAGAGAAGCTAGAGGGAAGGGTTGAGGAAAGGGTCGAAGGAAGGGGTAGAGGGAAGCGAACAGGGAAGGGTAGAGGGAGAGCAGGAGAGTAGCGGAACACATGGGAATGTAAGGAGAGAGAGGAGCGAGAGAAAGAGGATAGAGGGAGTAAAAAAATAGTAGAGGGTCAAGGGAGAGAGAGAGAGCGAAAAAAACAGAGAAAGAGGAGAGTAAAGTGGAGAGTGGGAGGGGAAAGGGAGATTTTTTCTACTTCCACAGACGTAGCCTGACATTTACAATGCTAACCAGCATATAAACTTTTTATTCTGTCCTCCATTGACAGGGTTAGTGATCTGTAAACATATTATTCAGTGAGTTATTGAAAGATCAACCACAGAAGGTGAATGTAGAGCTTTTAAAATGCTAATCTAACCTATAAACATAAGTACACAGAGTGTTCGAGGTGTCTTTTTACAGTGTCATTAATGTGCGTTTACAAATGTGAAATACAATTCTGACCAGCTTCCAGGAGAGAGGGCTGGGGCGGGGGAGGAGACACGAGAGAGAGACAGCTCCGGCGTTATAATCAGGCCACAGAGTTTACTAAACAACGAGGCGCGGACACCTAACACATGAACTGTCTGACTCCTCTAGCTGTGATCCTTGCTGTGTCAGTTATTATGGTGTGTGTGTGTACTCACCTAGTTGAGTACACACGCACTGGTGTTCAGGTTCCTGAGCCTACTGGGCTCTATCATATCTACACTTGAAACTGTGTATGGAGTCAGCCTCCACTACATCTCTGCCTAATGCATTCCATCTCTTAACTACTCTGACACTGAAAAAATTCTTTCTAACGTCTCTGTGGCTCATGTGGGTACTCAGTTTCCACCTGTGTCCCCTTGTTCGCGTCCCACCAGTGTTGAATAGTTTGTCTTTGTGGCCCATTCCACTCAAGTTTTGTGTACTCACCTATTTGTACTCACCTATTTGTGCTTGCGGGGGTTGAGCTTTGGCTCTTTGGTCCCGCCTCTCAACTGTCAATCAACTGGTGTACAGATTCCTGAGCCTACTGGGCTCTATTATATCTACATTTAAAACTGTGTATGGAGTCAGCCTCCACCACATCACTGCCTAATGCATTCCATCCGTTAACTACTCTGACACTAAAAAAGTTCCTTCTAACGTCTCTGTGGCTCATGTGAGTACTCAGTTTCCACCTGTGTCCCCTTGTTCGCGTCCCACCAGTGTTGAATAGTTTATCCTTGTTTACCCGGTCGATTCCTCTGAGGATTTTGTAGGTTGTGATCATGTCTCCCCTTACTCTTCTGTCTTCCAGTGTCGTAAGGTGCATTTCCCGCAGCCTTTCCTCGTAACTCATGCCTCTTAGTTCTGGGACTAGTCTAGTGGCATACCTTTGGACTTTTTCCAGCTTCGTCTTGTGCTTGACAAGGTACGGGCTCCATGCTGGGGCCGCATACTCCAGGATTGGTCTTACATATGTGGTGTACAAGATTCTGAATGATTCCTTACACAGGTTCCTGAACGCTGTTCTGATGTTAGCCAGCCTCGCATATGCCGCAGACGTTATTCTTTTTATGTGGGCTTCAGGAGACAGGTTTGGTGTGATATCAACTCCTAGATCTTTCTCTCTGTTCGTTTCATTAAGTACTTCATCTCCTATTCTGTATCCTGTGTTTGGCCTCCTATTTCCACCACCTAGTTTCATTACTTTGCATTTACTCGGGTTGAACTTCAACAGCCATTTGTTGGACCATTTGTTGTGTGTGTGTGTGTGTGTGTGTGTGTGTGTGTGTGTGTGTGTGTGTGTGTGTGTGTGTGTGTGTGTGTGTGTGTGTGTGTGTGTGTGTGTGTACACATAATACTAAGAGGAAGGGTTCTATTGTGGTTCTCTTGCTGGTATGTTGTGGTTCACTGAATAGTGTGTTGTGGTTCACTGACTAGTGTGTTGTGGTTCACTCACTAGTGTATTGTGGTTCACTGAATAGTGTGTTGTGGTTCACCTACTAGTGTGTTGTGGTTCACTCACTAGTGTGTTATGGTTCACTCACTTGTGTGTTGTGGTTCACTGACTAGTGTGTTGTGGTTCACTGACTAGTGTGTTATGGTTCACTCACTTGTGTGTTGTGGTTCACTGACTAGTGTGTTGTGGTTCACTGACTAGTGTGTTATGGTTCACTGACTAGTGTGTTATGGTTCACTGACTAGTGTGTTGTGGTTCACTGACTAGTGTGTTGTGGTTCACTGACTAGCGTGTTGTGGTTCACTGACTAGTGTGTTGTGGTTCACTGACTAGTGTGTTGTGGTTCACTGACTAGCGTGTTGTGGTTCACTGACTAGTGTGTTATGGTTCACTGACTAGTGTGTTGTGGTTCACTGACTAGTGTGTTGTGGTTCACTGACTAGTGTGTTGTGGTTCACTGACTAGTGTGTTGTGGTTCACTGACTAGTGTGTTGTGGTTCACTGACTAGCGTGTTGTGGTTCACTGACTAGTGTGTTGTGGTTCACTGACTAGTGTGTTGTGGTTCACTGACTAGTGTGTTGTGGTTCACTCACTAGTGTGTTGTGGTTCACTGACTTTAAAAATTGTGTAAAACTTTTCACTCTGTGTTTTATGTGTTAATCGTAGAATTTAGAACAAGATTTTACAATATATTTAAACTAACGCTGAGGAATTAAAGTTTCCGTTCATTAAATTTGCTCCTCGTCGAGGGTAAACTAAAAGAAAAAATCTAAAAAAAAACAAAGTCTGAAAAAACGCATTTGGAGTCGATTACTGCCATAAAAACCCGCTTGCAGCGAGAAGTTGTAATTGGTGTCGAGAGCCCTTGATCCCGCGGTGTGTGTCCGGCTCCTGATGTTGGACGCTCGGCCGCCACCATTATGTGTCCGGCTCCTGATGTTGGGCGCTCGGCCACCACCATTATATGTCCTGGCTACTGATGTTGGCCGCTCGGCCGCCACCATTATGTGTCCGGCTCCTGATGTTGGACGCTCGGCCACCACTATTATGTGTCCGGCTCCTGATGTTGGACGCTCGGCCGCCACCATTATGTGTCCGGCTCCTGATGTTGGCCGCTCGGCCGCCACCATTATGTGTCCGGCTCCTGATGTTGGACGCTCGGCCGCCACCATTATGTGTCCCGACTACTGATGTTGAATGCTCGATGTAGATGTTCCTTTAGAACATAAAAAAATAAGAATAAAGATAACTGCAGAAGCCCTTTTAGCCCATAGGAGGCAGCTCCTATTTAAAACCACCCAATCCCACTCATGTACATGTTCAACCCACGCTTGAAACAATCAAGGGACCCTACGTCCACCACGTTACGCGGTAATTGGTTCCACAAATCAACAACCCTGTTACCGAACCAGTATTTACCCAAGTCTTTCCTAAATCTAAACTTATCCAATTTATACCGATTGTTTCGTGTTCTATCCTGTGTTGATACTTTTAATACCCTATTAATATCCCCTGTGTTATGTCCATTCATCCACTTGTAAACCTCTATCATGTCACCCCTAACTCTTCGCCTTTCGAGGGAATGCAATTTAAGCTTTTTTAATCTCTCTTCATATAGTTTCTAATATGGGGAATTAACTTTGTCATCCTACGCTGGACACGTTCAAGAGAATTTATATCCATTCTATAGTACGGCGACCAAAACTGAACTGCATAATCTAAATGGGGCCTAACCAAAGCAAGATATAACTGAAGAACGACACCAGGTGTCTTGTTACTAATGTCTTGATTAATAAATCCCAGTGTTCTATTTGCCTGATTACGAACATTCATGCAGTGATCCTTTGGTTTTAAATTCTTATTAATCATAACTCCCAGATCCCTTTTGCCCTTATCTTTTTAATCAGTCTTTCATGTGGCACTGTATCAAAAGCTTTGCTAAAGTCAAGGTTCACAACATCATAATCTTTACCACTATCAACTGCCTCAACTATGCTGGAATAAAATGATAGCAAATTTGTTAAACATGAACTGCCATTTGTAAAACCATGTTGCGAATCATTTATTAATTTATGTTTTTCAAAATGAAGAATGGTATTTGCAACTGTCGATTCAAGTAACTTTCCCACAATAGACGTTAGGCTAATTGGGCGATAGCTTGACGCAAGTGATCTCTCTCCTTTCTTAAAAATTGGTACCACATTAGCAACCTTCCATGACTCTGGCACTCTGCCTGACTCTATTGATTTATTAAATATGGTAGACAATGGCTCACAAAGCTCCTCTTTGCATTCTTTAAGCACCCTGGCAAACACTTCATCCGGCCCTGGGGATTTGTTTGGTTCAGTTTTACTATTTGTTTAATTACATCCTCCCTGGTAACTGCTAAACTAGTCAACCTGTCCTCGTCCCAACCCACATTGACTTGTTCGGCTGAAGGCATATTGTTAAGTTCCTCTTTAGTAAATACAGAGATGAAATCTTTATAAAAAATACTACTCATCTCTTCATCATTATCCGTTATCTAACTTGTCTCTGTTTTTAATGAACCTATCCTTTCCCTAGTCTTTTTCGATATAACTGAAAAAAAACCTCTAGGATTTGCCTTCGCTTGCCCTGCTATGCGAACTTCATAGTTTCTTTTTGCCCTTCTTATCTCTTTTTTAGCATTTCTAACCAGTTATACGAATTCCTGTTCTAAATTGACTTCCCTATTCTAAATTTTTTTGTACCACGCTCTCCTTTTACCTATAAGGTTCTTCAGATTCTCTGTTACTCATTTTGGCTCATTAGAATTCGATCTATTAATTTTGTATGGTATACTACGTTCCTGTGCTTTGCTTAGAATATTTTTAAAAAGTTATATTTTGAATCCACCTCGAAATCCCTTTTAACGTAACCTATCGCTGGGTTCACATCTCGTTCTAAGACCGGTCCGCCCTCCATGCCCAAGACCTTCCAATCTATTTGACCCCCAAAAATTTCTTAGGCTATTAAAATCAGCTTTTCGAAAATCTGGCACTTTAAGGGGCCATTTGAGTTGGAACATGAGAGTATGAAAGTTGTTCAATGCCAACCAACATTTTTTGACTAGTTGTATATGAAAAGGGCTGCAATTGTTTCACGTTTCAGTACTGCAACCTAAATAGAAAGGGAGATTTAATTATTTTTTCAACGAATATTACACATATCAGCGCGACTTGAAACAACCACACCTTTCAGATATAATAATTATATGACACTTTTCTGACACATTATCATACAATAAAGGATCTGTAGCCGGGGATTTTCCTACACATCTTTAGTTTTCCTAATACAAATAGTCAAAATTCCGCCAAAAAATTATGCAAATATATCATGTTTAATGCTTTTATAAAATCAATAAATGAACTTAGGGAAACAAAATGGCCCCAGATTTTAGAGACATAAAGTTTACATATAAGGTGTAAGTTTCATGTAAGTTGAATAAAAATGAAAGAGTTGAATGTCGTTTATGTTACTTGAAAAATAAATAATTAAAATATTAAAGTCTAAGGTGCTGCCATCTGTGGCTGAGGTTGACATTAACCAATTTTCTCCAAAATTGGCACCCTTACAGATAGGCTTACGTGCAGTTAGGTGTATAAGTTTCATGCAAATCGTCTGATAAATAAGAAAAAAATTAAGCAAAAGAATTTTTTTTTTTTTTAACCATTTTTTTAATTAAACTAATTATAATTTGTTTTTAATATATGCTATTGTGATAGCTGAGAGTCATAGACATGATTTCAGTTGACGCTTGTGTTTGATAATCGTTTTTGACCATTTCAGAATTTTTTTGACACATGATTCAATATTTTTTTTCTCCCTTCCAATTTATGCTACGATGCTGAGACTTGGACCAGATGAAAGCCTTTTCATATAAAACTCGCCAAAAAAGTTTGAGTGACAGCGAACAATTTTTCATTTTTGGCATATTTCTCCCAGCTCGTCCAGCTCGTTGTCGCTGCGAGGGGGCTTGGTGGGTGGCTGCCGGAGTGTGATGCTCCTTACAACAGTCCTCTTTCCTTTTGTAGCCTTGTGCTCCTGCTGCTGTCGTTTCTAATTCTGCTGGACACCTTTTCCTTTTGTCTCGGTACACGTGTTGGTGCTGTTCATTCTCAGGATGCAGCCTCCCGCTTGGCTGCCTTATCCTGCCTTGGCGAGGCCCCTGTTCAGATCTCCAAGAACACTCGGTTGAATGCCAGTGTTGGCCGCCCCTTGTTGCGACCAGTGTTTGGAATCTACAGGACTGCCACGATGATGTTCAGCACATCCTCGAAGCCCAGGGCTATTCTGTCCACCAGGTAGCATCGTTTATTCGTCCCCCTCGTGGTCGTCGCCGTCAGCCCCTTCGGGTTGTGAAGATTACCTTTTATGGTAGGACCCTTCCACCCTGTCATTCTTGCTGATGCCAGGTGCTCTGTTCAGGAGTACATTTCCTCTCCTCAGCTCTGTAATAAGTGCTGGAGATTTGGGCATGGAGTCCTCTGCTGCTCCAGTACTGTCTCTCTCTGTCCTGTGTGGGGATGAGGGGTCACTCTAAGTCGGAGTGCACTTCTCCCCAGATTCGCTTCCTCAATTGCAGTGAGGCCCACCCTGCCTTCTCCCGCGTGTGTGTGCATTACAAGCTTGAGGCGGCCGTCCTCAACTTGAAGCACTGGGAACGTTTGTCTTTTCCTGAGGCGAAGCACCAAGTTCGCCATCTCCCGCCTTATGCTAACGTCTCTTATGCTCACGTGTTGCGCTCTTCCTCTCCTTGTCCTTCCCACCTTCCTCGGTCTCACAACCATTTCCGGGCTTTAGACCCAGACACGCCCACCGCCTTCTCCTCTGTTCCTTTGAGTTCTGTCCCGATGGGTCCCTTCATGGCTCTCTGTCTGGGGTTCCCCTTCTTTCTACCCAGTCTGTCATGTCTCCTGTGTCTTCTTCCTCGTCTCCCTCCAATCCTCCAATCCTTCCCGTCCTTCTCCGTATATTGGCTCTCCACGCCGCCTGTCAGTGTGAGCTGATGTCCATCGCTCTCCCAACGGCCATCGTGTCTGCTCTCGTTCTGCTTCTCCTGTTCAGACGCTAGAATCTGTTGTCCAGTACGTTGTAGCTGGGCAACAACGTACTGGGCACGTACTGCATCTTCTGGGACGCCTGTCTCTTTGAGTCAGAAGCGTAAGTCTGGCAACTCTCCTTCCTCCTCCCCGGCAGGCAAGAAGGTTTTTCTTTCTTCCTCTTCCCCTACCTCAGACTCTCTTGCTCCTTCCCCTCCCGTTTCAGTGGTTGTGCCCCCTGTTCCTGCTATGAAGATTTCTTTGGCCCCCGCTTCCCTCTCGGTTTTGCCTTTGCTGAGGTGCGCTCCCTTCTTTCTGCTCCTCCTCCTCCTGCTGCTGTCCTTGACTGCTCCTCTCGGATGTCTTCTGCTCCTCCTCCTCCTGTTCCTCCGGACCCCACTCATCCGCCTCTGGTCTGTTCTCCCGTTTCTTTCCCTCCGTCTTTGCTCAGTTTACCCATGCCCCCTAACCCTGACTTTGCTGACCCTGATCCCGACCCTGACCTACTTTAACGTGCTATGTTCCTCTTTCACCAGTGTTTCTTCCTTGTTCCCTGTTGCTGTACTTTCTCTTCCTGTCGATGTCTATTCTTCAATGGAACGTTCGAGGTTATTACGCCAATTTCCTTGAGCTCCAACTTCTGCTTTCACGATTTTCGCCCCTTTGTGTCTGTCTCCAGAAGCCGATGCCTGGTGCTCATCGTGGTCGCTTTCGTGGCTATTCCTTTCTTTCCCCTTTTCCAGCTCTTGCTGAGACTCCTAACTCTTCTGCTCTCTTGATTCGCTCTGATGTTCCCCTAGTCCCCTTACTTTTTCCTTCGCCTCTAAATTGTTCTGCTGCTCATATCTTTGTGAGGAAATGGTACATGGTTTGTTCCATTCGTCTCCCCCCATGGGGTCCCGCTTTCTTTTCCTGATCTTAATCACCTACTGGACTCCTTGCTGTAGCCTGTGCTCATGCTAGGTGATTTCAGTTGTCGACATACACTTTGGGGTGATGTTCTGATCAACACCCGGGGTCGCCTTCTTGAACCGTTCATCCTCTCTTCTTCACTGTCTCTTCTGAATTCTGGTGAGCCTTCTCATTTGGATTCTCGGACTCACTCCCTTTCCTGTCTTGATCTTTCTCTTTGCTCGTCTTCCCTTTACTTAGATTTCGAGTGGAAGGTTCTTGATGACTGCCATGGCAGTGACCATTTTCCCATCCTTGTTTCCTTTTTCTCTTTTCACCCTCCTCTCTCCTTCCCTAAGTGGCGGTGCCGAGGCTGACTGGCCCCTCTTTACCGTCAGTGCTACTATCTCCGACCTTCCCATTCTGCCTCTCCTGCGTGCCCTCCTTTTTTATGACACCGTCTGCAACACTGCCCTCCACTCTATTCCTCGCTCTTCCTCTCGGAGAACGCGGAAGTGCGTTCCCTGGTGGAATGTGGACTGTGCTCGGGCTGTTCGCTGTAAGCGTGCAGCCTGGAAGAGACATCGTTGCCGGCAGACGCCTAAATCTTTTCTTTTGTTTCGGAAGGCAAGTGCGGTGGCCCGTAGAACCATCCGTACGACTAAACGGGCATGTTGGATGACTTATGTCTCCACCATCACGTCCGAAACTCCCCTGCTACAGATCTGGAAGCGTATCCGCAAGATAGCGGGTAAGTTCGTTCCTGATGTCTCCCCGGTCCTTCACCTTGGTGGTACTCTTGTGGCGGACCCATTGCAGGTCGCAACCGAATTGGGTTCCCACTTTTCGTCTGGTAGCTCTGGTTCTCATCTTCCCCATTCCTTCCTTCTTCGTAAGCCTCTTCTTGAATCATGTCCTTTGGATTTCTGTACCTATCTCTGCCTTCCCTATAACGATCCCTTCTCTATCTCTGAACTCCAGTCTGCCCTGGCCCTCTGTGGTTCTACGTCGGCAGGCTCCGATGGCATTCATTATGAGATGCTTTGACATCTCCCTCCGTGTTCGTCTCAGTATTTACTGAGTCTGTTTAATCGGGTCAGGGAGTCGTCGTCAGTCCCCGAGGACTGGCTCAATGCTGTTGTCATCCCGGTTCGGAAACCAGGGTCTATCGGGTCTTCCCCCAAGGACTTCCGCTCTATTGCCTTCACGAGTTGTGTCTGCAAGCTCTTTGAACATATGGTTAACGTTCGTCTGATGTAGTTCTTAGAACACTATCACCTCCTTTCCCTTTCTCAATTTGGTTTTCACAAATGCCGCAGCACAACAGATGTCCTGGTGAACTTGGAGGTCTAAATTCGTACTGCTTTTGCTGCGAAGACCCCCGTTGTTGCCGTCCTTTTTGACCTAGAAAAGGGTTACGACACTGCTTGGCAGTATAATATTCTGTCCCAACTTCATTCTTTTGGCCTTTGTTCGAATCTTCCTCTCTTCCTCCAAAGTTTCCTCTCTCGTCGTTACTTTCGAGTGGGGCTTGGTACCACTCTCTCAACTTCTTTTAGGCAATGTGAAGGTGAATCTCAAGGTAGAGTTCTGAGCACTACTCTTTTTCTTGATGCTCTCAATGGTCTTCTTTCCTCCCTTCCTTCTGGCGTCTTCTCCGCTCTCTATGTAGACGATCTTACCCTTTGCTGTCAGGGTGATGATTCGCCTCTCCTTCATCGGCGGCTTCAACTTGTGATTGATGCCGTGTCCTCTTGGGCCACCGATCATGGCTTCAAGTTCTCTGCATCTAAGACTTGTGCTATGACTTTTACTCGGAAGCGTGTCATTCTTCGTCCCTCTTTGTCTCTTTATGGACATCCCCTTGTGTACAAGGATTCCGCTAAGCTTCTGGGGTTAATCTTTGACACTCGTTTGTCTTGGTCAGCCCATATCTCTTACCTCTGCGCTGAATGTTCTAAGGCCCATACCCTCCTTAACGTTTTGTCCCATACTTCTTGGGGGGCGGATAGGCGTACGCTCCTCTTTCTACATTCCTCACTCGTCCTGTCTAAACTCGATTATGGTTGCCCTGCTTACTTGTCCACTTCTCCTTCTACTCTTCGCTGTCTTGATTCTTTGCATCATGCTGGGTTGCGACTTAGCTCAGGTGCCTTTCGTTTGACTCCTGCCCTTAGCTTGTATGTTGACATTGGTTTCCTATCTCTCCAGGACTGCCGTGATCACTACTGTTTCGCTATCTGGCGCGGTCCTTGCAACATCCTTCCTCTCGCCTCTGTCGTGCTTTGACTTTTATCCCTCCTGTAGTTCCTGTTCCTCTTCACCACTTCCCTCTTTCTGTCCGGCTATCTCGCTTACAGGTCTCTCTCTTCATTAGTCTTTCTCATATTTCTCCTCGTATTGTTCCTTCCTTGCCCCCGTGGAGAGTCCCCCTTCCGAAGTTTTGTACATCCTTGACCCACTTTACTAAAGCTTTTACTCCTCCTACGGTTCTGAATCGCGTTTTTCTTGGGCACTTTTCTCAAACTCCTGCTCCGATTCCATCTTCACCGTTGGGTCTAAGTCTTCGGACGGTGTGAGCTACTCCGTTGTTTTTCCTGACCACACTTATATGTGTCACCTTCCTTCGAAGGCTAGCGTCATCACAGCGGAGCTTTATGCTATTCTCCATGCTCTCCATCTGCTTTCTCGCTGTCAGTCCTCCTTTGTGATTGTCAATGACTCTCGTAGTGCCCTCATGACTCTCAGGTCCTTTAATCCTTTCCATCCCATTTTCGTCGAGATTCAACATTGGCTGTTTCTTATCTCTAGTAAATTTAAATCCGTGGAGTTTTGCTGGATTCCCAGCCACGCTGGCGTTTCTTTAAATGAGTGCGCAGATGCTGCCGCTAGAGAAGCTATCCACGCTTGTCCCATTTCCCATAAAGGTATTTCTTTTTCTGACTTTTATCCGGTTATTCATTCCTCCATCCTTGCCCGTTGGTAGGGTTATTGGTCTTCTGTTGTTGGTAACAAGCTGCGTACTCGTAAGCATTGTGTGGCCCTGTGGCCTTCCTCCTGCCACCGTAACCGGTGGTGGGAAACGGCTCTACCACGGTAGCATCTTTGTCATATTCGCTTAACTCACGGTCACTTAATGGAGTGCCGCCCAGTTCCTTATTGTCCAAATTGCAATGTCCCTCTTACCGTCATGCACATCCTTGTTGAATGTCCTGACTTCCAGGACGAGCGTGTGTCTTGCTTTCCGACTGCCCTTCGGGGTCACTTGTCCCTCGATAGAATTCTTGATGAATCGGGTACTTTTGATATCGTTTGCCTTATGCGTTTCTGTTCTGGTATTGGCATCCTTGGTGATATTTAGCGCCCTCTGATTATTCCGCACATTTCATGGTGCTACATAGCCTTCCAAGTTTGGTGCCTTCCTTTTGATAATTACTTACTTTTGGCATATTTTCCCACTTGGCCCCTTAACAGAATATTCTCCTACAGATCTATTCCATTCTATGTCAAACCTGATTTCTTTGTGATCACTATTCCCTAGCTCACGCCCTATTTCGATGTCATTAATTTGTGTTTCCCTGTTAGTTAACACTAAATATAAAATATTATTTTCCTGCGTTGGCTCCAAAATGTGTTGCATAAGAAAGTAAGTAAGTAATTATCAAAAGAAGGCACCAAACCGGGAAAGCTATGTAGCACCATCAAATGCGCAAAATAATCAGAGGGTGCTAAATATCACCAAGGATGCCAATACGAGAATAAAAACGCATAAGGCAAACAATATCAAAAGTATCCGAGTCACCAAGAATTCTATTGAGGGGCAGGTGACCGCGAGGGGCGGTCGGAAAGCAAGACACACGCTCGTCCTGGAAGTCAGGACATTCAAGAAGGACATGCACGACTGCAAGAGGGACAATGCAACTAGGACAATAAGGAGCAGGGCGGCGCTCCATCAAGTGACCATGGGTTAACCCTCAAACCGCTTCGGGCCCAAATGGAATTCACACCCACAGGCGCAACAAAAAAAAAATCCAAAAAATTCTTTCGTCTTATAGAAGTGTTCATTTTTGTTCCCTGATCACGGAAAAAATAACAAAAAAATCGTAGGTGGCATATTTTAGCCGCAATAGGGTAGGAAAGTGTGGCAAAAAAGGGGCGTTGGCAGAGCCTTCGCCAGACGAGGTCTACTCCGCCCGAGCTGTCAGACGGCAGTTGCCACAAATATATTATTACCTAATTATTTCAATGTCTCTGATTGAGTTTTTCTTAGTTTTTTGCAGTAATATTATTCCATACAGTGAATTGTGGTATATTTATATTATAAAATGTGTGAACCATCGCTGTACTCAAAATTATGGTGTGCATATTAGTGATTCAATTATTATGTTCATAAAACAATAAACAAATAGTTTTGCTGTTGTTACACTATATACACAGGTTATATATAAGTATCTGCATGTTTTGTACACCATAACGAACTACTAACTTGGTCTTGTGAGTCAAAAAGCAACGAGGAGTGACCGTCAAACACCAGCGAGCCACTCACTGCCACTCCCTCCCTCAACACCACCTCACTCGCCCTCATTCTCCTCCCACAATACTGTTTCTGTATTTATTCACTATACACAAACGTTATATATACGTATTTACATGTTTTGTTCACCATAACTGTACATCTAAGCTTGTATGGTGAGTAAAGGCACAAAGACGTAGCTACTCACACAGTCAGCTGATCGGCGGCCGCCCTCAAGGCCAGACGCACTAATATTTGTCCTCCAACAATATTGTTTGTGGTGTTATTATGCTATATACACACATTATATATAAGTATCTACCTGTTTTATTCACCATACCTGTACAAATAAGCTGGTATGGTGCCCAAAGACCATAGTGGCCATCAGTAAACAACATGCCAAGTCGTGCAGACGACGCTCCTCCCTCACCAAAATGGCGGCTCCCAACCTACTCCTCTCGCTGTTATCTCACACTATACACATGTTATATATAAGTATCTACATTTGTGTTCACCATAGCGAACCACTAAGCTGGTATGGTGAGTTCAGTCAATAAATGGTGGCCACACACAGTCAGAAAACGATGCCACAACCCTCCCTCCACAGCCTTACTCCTCCCTACATGAAGCACAGTGCTAAATATCACCACAATCCTACTATTATCAGAATCCTGGTCAGTTTTATGACAGTCAGGGGGCTTCAGTAATACTGTCACTGCTAAATAATAGCAGTATCATTTATATTATGGTATTTGTAGGCGATGCTGTGGTCACAAGCTGAACAGCGGTGCTGTGAGCTCGTGCTGCGTGCGCTAGCCTTGGTGGCTTGCTCAATACTGACGCTGTAACACCCAAGAATGTTGACCTGGATTTTTTTTCTACGTGGCATCTGGCAACTATCGGTCGTGGCTGTACTATAGCTGCCCCTATCCCAGGCGGGGCGTTTAAATTATAGTGCTAGACACGAAATCATATATAAATGATGTGCGCGGTTTTGGTTTTGTCACTGATATCATTTATATATGATATGCGCGGTTTGAGGGTTAAGCGAGTATGGCCAATACACAACCTCGCCAGAGCTGTTTCCCACCGCCGGTTATGGTGGAAGGAGGACAGCCATGAGGAAACACAACATTTAAGAGTACGTAGTTTGTTACCAGTAACAGACAACCAAGAAGCCTGCCAACGGGTAAGGACGGAGGAATGGATAACCGGGTAAAAGTCGGAATACGGAATACCTTTACGAGAGATGGGATAAGAGCGGACAGCTTCCTTGGCGGCAGCATCCGCACGCTCATTTAAAGACACACCAATATGGCTGGGAGCCGGTCGGCCGAGCGGACAGCACGCTGGACTTATGATCCTGTGGTCCTGGGTTCGATCCCAGGCGCCGGCGAGAAACAATGGGCAGAGTTTCTTTCACCCTATGCCCCTGTTACCTAGCAGTAAAATAGGTACCTGGGTGTTAGTCAGCTGTCAAGGGCTGCTTCCTGGGGGTGGAGGCCTGGTCGAGGACCGGGCCGTGGGGACACTAATAGCCCCGAAATCATCTCAAGATAACCCAACAAAACTCAACAGACTTAAATTTACTGTGAACAAGAAACAGCCAATGCTGGATCTCGACAACTACTGGATGAACCGGATTAAAGGACCCGAGAGCTATGAGGGCACTTCGAGAGTCAACAACAACTACAAAGGAAGACTGACAACGAGAAAGCAGGAGACGAAGAGCATAGAGAATAGCATAAAGCTCCGCTGTAAAGATGCTAGTCTCCGGAGGAAAGCGACACATATAAGTGCGATCAGGAAAAACAACAGAGTAGCCAACACCGTCTGCAGAGTTAGACCCATCGGTGAAGACAGAAACGGAGCGGGAGTGAGAAGAAAAGTGCTCAAGGAAAAGGCGTTTTAGAACCGTAGGAGGGGTAAAAGCTTTAGTGATACGGGTCAAGGATGTACAAAACTGCGGAAGAGGGAACTCTCCACGGGGGCAAAGCAGGAACAACACGAGGAGAAACATTAGAAATACGAACGGAAAGAGAGTCCTGTAGGCGAGATAACCGGACAGAAAGAGGGAGGTGGTGAAGAGGAAGAGGAACAGGAACCGCAGGAGGGGTAAAAGTTAAAGCACGACAGAGGCGAAAGGAAGGATGTTGTAAGGATCGCGCAAGATAGCGAAGACAGTAGCGATCACGGCGGTCTTGGAGAGACAGGAAGCCAGTGTCAACGTACAAGCTAAGGACGGGAGTCGAACGAAAGGCACCAGAACTGAGGCGCAACCCAGTATGGTGCAAAGCATCAAGACGGCGAAGAGTAGAAGGAGAAGCAGACGAGTAAGCAGGGCAACCATAATCGAGCTTAGACAGGACGAGAGAGGAATGTAAAGCAAGGAGAGTGCGCCTATCTGCCCCCCAAGAAGTATGGGACAAGACCCGAAGGAGGGTAAGGGCCTTAGAGCACTCAACACGGAGGTAAGAGATATGGGGAGACCAAGACAAACGAGTGTCAAGGAATAACCCCAAAAGCTTCGCGGAATCTTTGTACTCAAGGGGATGACCATAAAGTGACAAAGAGGGACGAAGAACGACCCGTTTCCGCGTAAAAGTCATAGCACAAGTCTTAGAAGTAGAGAACTTGAAGCCATGATCCTTGGCCCAAGACGACACGGCATCAATTGCAAGTTGAAGCCAGCGCTGAAGGAGAGGCGAATCATCACCCCTGACAGCAAAGGGTAAGATCATCGACATAGAGAGCGGAGAAGACACCTGAAGGAAGAGAGGAAAGAAGACCATTGAGAGCAACCAGAAAAAGAGTAGTGCTCAGAACACTACCCTACGGCACACCTTCGTATTGCTGAAAAGAGTCAGAGAGAGCGGTACCAAGGCGCACCCGAAAGGAACGACGAGAGAGGAAGCTGCGGAGAAAGAGAGGGAGACGACCACGAAGGCCAAAAGAATAAAGTTGAGATAGAATATGATACCGCCAAGTGGTGTCGTAAGCCTTTTCCAGGTCAAAAAGGACGGCAACAACGGAGGTCTTCGCAGCAAAAGCAGTACGAATATAGACCTCCAAGTTCACCAGGACATCTGTCGTGCTGCGTCTCTTGTGGAAACCAAATTGAGAAGGGGAGAGGAGGTGATGGTGTTCCAGGAACCACATCAGACGAACGTTAACCATACGTGCAAAGAGTTTGCAGACACAACTTGCGAGGGCAATAGGGCGAAAGTCCTTAGGGGAAGTACCCAGAGACCCCGGTTTGCGAACAGGGAGGACAACGGCATCGAGCCAGTCCTCAGGGACTGACGACGACTCCCAGATCCGATTATACAGACTCAGTAAATACTGAGACGTGCACGGAGGGAGATGGCGAAGCATCTCATAATGAATACCATCAGAGCCCGCCGCCGTAGAACCGCAGAGGGCCAGGGCAGAACGAAGTTCAGAGAGAGAGAAGGGATCATTATAGGGAAGCTGAAGACGAGTGCAGAAATCTAAAGGACAAGACTCAAGGACAGGTTTACGAAGAAGGAAAGATTGGGGAAGATGAAGACCAGAGCTAACAGAAGAAAAGTGGGAACCCAGTACGGAAGCGACCTGCAACGGGTCCGCCACAAGAGTATCATGGAGGTGAAGGACCGGTGAAACATCGGGAACGAACGTACCCGCTATCTTGCGGATACGCTTCCAGATCTGGGCCAGAGGAGTTTCGGACGTAATTGTTGAGACATAAGATGTCCAACATTCACGTTTAGCCGTACGGATGGCCCTACGGGCCACCGCACTCGCTTTCCGAAAGAAAAGAAAAGAATCGGTCGTCTGCCTACGGCGGTGCCTCTTCCAGGCTGCACGCTTACAGCGGACAGCCCGTGCACAGTCCGCATTCCACCAGGGAACGCACTTCCGTGGACCCCGAGAGGAAGAGCAAGGAATAGAGCGGAGGGCAGCGTTGAAGACAGTTTCATGAAAAAGGAGGAGAGCGCGAGAGAGAGGTCAGAGAGAGCAACTCTGAGGGTAAATAGGGTCCAGTCCGCTTTAGCAAACTGCCACCTAGGGAAAGAGAGGGAAGGGCGAAACGAGAAAAAGGAAACAAGGATAGGGAAATGATCACTGCCATTGAGGTCATCAAGAACCTGCCACGTGAAATCTAAGTAAAGAGAAGAAGAGCAGAGAGAAAGATCAAGACAAGAAAGGGTGCGAGTCCGAGAGTCCAAATGAATGGGCTCACCAGAATTCAGAAGAGACAGGGAAGACGAGAGGAGAAACGGCTCAAGAAGGCGACCCCGGGTATTCGTCAGAACGTCACCCCAAAGAGAATGACGACAATTGAAGTCACCCAGCAGGAGCACGGGCTCCGGCAAGGAGTCTAGGAGGTGTTTCAAATCAGGAAGAGAAAGCGGGAAACTCGGGGGGAGATAAATGGAACAAACTGTGTACCATTTCCCCACAAAGATACGAGCAGCAGAACAATGGAGAGGCGAAGGAAAAAGTAAAGGAACAAAGGGAACATCAGCACGAATCAAGAGAGCAGAGGAATTAGAAGCCCCAGCAACGGCTGGGGGGGGGGAGAGAAAGGAATAGCCACGAAAACGACCAGGACGAGCACCAAGCATCGGCTCCTGGAGACAGACACAAATGGGCGAAAACCGCGAAATCAGAAGTTGGAGTTCGAGGAAATTGGCGTAATAACCTCGAACGTTCCATTGAAGAATGGACAACGACGAGAAGAGAAAAGACAATAACAGAGAACAAGAAAGAAACAAAGGCGAAAGAGCAACACAGCACGTTAAAGAATATCAGGGTCGGGATCAGGGTCAGCAAAGTCAGGGTTAGGGGGCATGGGTAAACTGAGCAAAGACGGAGGGAAAGAAACGGGAGAACAGATCAGAGGTTGGCGGGTGGGGTCCGGAGGAAGAGGAGGAGACAACGGAGAGGTGCAGTCAAGGACAGCAGCAGGAAGAGGGGAGTAGAAAGAGGGGAGCGCACCTCAGCAAGAGCAGCAACCGAAAGGGAAGCAGGGGCCATAGAAACCTCCATAGCAGGAACAGAGGGTGCAATCACTGAAATGGGAGGGAAAGGAGCAACAGAGCCAGAAGTAGGGGCCAAGGAAGAAAGCGAAGCCTTCTTACCCGCCGGGGAGGAGGAAGGAGAGGAGCCAGGCTTACGCTTCTGACTTAAAGAGACTGGTGTCCCAGCAACTACGTACCGGGCAACGGATTCCAGCGTCTCAACAGGAGAAGCCGAACGAGAGCACACACGACGGCCGTTAGGAGAGCGATGGACATCCGCCCGCACCGACAGGCGGTGGGGAGAGCCGATAGATGGAGGAAGAGGATGGGAAGGAGGATCGGAGGGGGACGAGGAAGAAGACACAGGAGACACGACAGACCGGGTAGAAAGACGGGGAACCCCAGACAGATGACCAAGAGGTGGATCCTTCGGGAGAAAACCCAAAGGAACAGAGGAGGGGGCAGTGGGCGAATCAGGGTCCAAGGCCCGGAAACGGTTGAGAATCTGAGGAGGGAGGGAAGGACGAGGAGAGGAAGAGCGTAACACGCGAGCATAAGAGACGTTAGCATAAGGCGGGAGCCGGCGAACCTGGCGCCTCGCCTCAGGAAAAGATAAACGCTCCCGGTACTTCAAGTTGAGGACGGTTGCCTCAAGCTCGTAATGGACACACGCACGGGAGAAGGTAGGATGAGCCTCACCGCAGTTGAGGCAGCGAGCTTGGGGAGAAGTGCACTCCGACTTAGAGTGACCTTCACACCTAGTAACACCTAGGTGTGGATGTTCCTCCAAGTCCTTGTAGGAGTGTCAGGTGTGGATGTTCCTCCAAGTCCTTGTAGGTGTGTCAGGTGTGGATGTTCCTTAAAGTTCTTGTAGGAGTGTCAGGTGTGGATGTTCCTCTAAGTTCTTGTAGGAGTGTCAGGTGTGGATGTTCCTCCAATTAGTCCTTGTAGGTGTGTCAGGTGTGGATGTTCCTTCAGGTCCTTGTAGGTGTGTCAGGTATGGATGTTCCTTCAGGTCCTTGTAGGTGTGTCAGGTGTGGATGTTCCTTCAGGTCCTTGTAGGTGTGTCAGGTGTGGATGTTCCTTCAGGTCCTTGTAGGTGTATCAGGTGTGGATATTCCTTCAGGTCCTTGTAGGTGTGTCAGGTGTGGATGTTCCTTCAGGTCCTTGTAGGTGTGTCAGGTATGGATGTTCCTTCAGGTCCTTGTAGGTGTGTCAGGAGTGGATGTTCCTTCAGGTCCTTGTAGGTGTGTCAGGTGTGGATGTTCCTTCAGGTCCTTGTAGGTGTGTCAGGAGTGGATGTTCCTTCAGGTCCTTATAGGTGTGTCAGGTGTGGATGTTCCTTCAGGTCCTTATAGGTGTGTCAGGTGTGGATGTTCCTTCAGGTCCTTGTAGGTGTGTCAGGTGTGGATGTTCCTTCAGGTCCTTGTAGGTGTGTATGTTCCTTCAGGTACTTGTAGGTGTGTCAGGTGTGGATGTTTCTTCAGGTCCAGGATATCCCTTGGATCCACCAAGGTATCGTCACTCGGATCCTCCCAGGTATCACTCCGTCCTCCCAGGTACCCCTCCGTCCTCCCAGGTACCCCTCCGTCCTCCCAGGTATCCCTCCGTCCTCCCAGGTACCCCTCCGTCCTCCCAGGTACCCCTCCGTCCTCCCAGGTACCCCTCCGTCCTCCCAGGTACCCCTCCGTCCTCCCAGGTATCCCTCCGTCCTCCCAGGTACCCCCTCCGTCCTCCCAGGTACCCCTCCGTCCTCCCAGGTACTCCTCCGTCCTCCCAGGTATCCCTCCGTCCCTCCCAGGTACCCCTCCGTCCCTCCCAGGTATCCCTCCGTCCTCCCAGGTACCCCTCCGTCCTCCCAGGTATCCCTCCGTCCTCCCAGGTACCCATCCGTCCTCCCAGGTACCCCTCCGTCCTCCCAGGAACTCCTCCGTCCTCCCAGGTATCCCTCCGTCCCTCCCAGGTACCCCTCCGTCCCTCCCAGGTATCCCTCCGTCCTCCCAGGTACCCCTCCGTCCTCCCAGGTATCCCTCCGTCCCTCCCAGGTATCTCTCCGTCCTCCCAGGTATCCCTCCGTTCTCCCAGGTATACCACACGCCCTGGGCGGGACGAGATGTTAAGGGGTGGAGCTTGAAAGAGGCAACTGTGTTATTTGTAGTCCAAAGGTTATCGAGTTGCATATCATAGCACTCGGTACAACGGGAGGAGTACAGTGAGGTCACCAGGGTCACCTGGGTCACCAGGGTCACCTGGGTCACTAGGGTCACCTGGGTCACCAGGGTCACCTGGGTCACCAGGGTCACCTGGGTCACCTGGGTCACCTGGGTCACCTGGGTCACCAGGGTCACCAGGGTCACCTGGGTCACCAGGGTCACCAGGGTCACCTGGGTCACCAGGGTCACCAGGGTCACCAGGGTCACCAGGGTCACCTGGGTCACCAGGGTCACCTGGGTCACCTGGGTCACCAGGGTCACCAGGGTCACCTGGGTCACCAGGGTCACCAGGGTCACCTGGGTCACCTGGGTCACCAGGGTCACCAGGGTCACCTGGGTCACCAGGGTCACCAGGGTCACCTGGGTCACCAGGGTCACCAGGGTCACCTGGGTCACCAGGGTCACCTGGGTCACCTGGGTCACCAGGGTCACCTGGGTCACCTAGGACTGTGATGGCAGGGTTGGGCTCACGTAGGGTAATGTGAGCCACAGGGTGTGGTGAGAGGGGGAGACGGACACCTCCCCTCGCCTTGCCAGTGGTCTTGTGTATACCCCCCCCCCCCACCCCCACGACGACAGTGTAGACCTCTGTTGAGGCGCTGGTATACTAGGCCTCACGCCAACAGGTGCAGCGACCAATGGCGGCACGGCCTGGACTAGGCGGGAGAGGTCTATCCATGCGATTGGCCAATGGAGGATGACGTCACGGCATTTCGCCGGTGCCCGAGGGCCATTGTTTTGCCTCGTGCGACATTCGGGTCACAGATTCCAAGGTGGAGCCACGCTACTCCCTAAGACCTCAGGGAAAGCTGGTCCAACTTACGTCTCGTGGCACAGTACTTTCTGTATTCACCAAACGAGCCAAGTACCGGATCCATGATGAAGTTCCACGGAACAGCCGCACATTATATTAGTACTGGAGGAAGGATTAGCGAGGCAGCGACGGATGTGACGCCCCGGTGTTTTGAAGTGTAAAGATTGCTAAGGACGAGTCACGTGCCAACTTCAGGAGGAAGTGTGAGTGGTAAACAGGTTGTGGACAGACTGTGTATCACGTGTGCTCATGTACCAAGCCAGGTGTTGACTGTCATCGTGAGTCTTTTGGAAATGTGTGTCCAATCATCTGTGGGACAATCAAGTGTTACACCCTGTACGGTGAGGTGTGTACACACCCCACACCAACAGAAAATGGGGGGCTCTGAGCTTTGTCTACCGCGTTGACGAACAGAAAACGGGAGTACTGCGACATACTAGTTGAGTGATAAGGGGGTCTCAATAACACCCCCGAAAATACAGAGTTTGGTGCATTTAAGCTGGAGCTCTGAGGGCCGAGTCTGAGTGCTCGATCAAGCTCACGATTTATGCATCACCCTAACACCTGGATTTATTCCTCGGGTCATTGATAGCTGGAGCGTTGCACTTTATTCCAATGCGGTGTACACTGTATTGGGTGTCCCTCGCTCACACCTTCAGTCTACCTGCCACGTCGATCACCACCTCCAGCAGCAGGTGTGTGAAAGTGAGTGTCAAGGTCCGAAACTGTATGTAAGTACATTCCCGGGTTATTGTATCTGTGCACAATCATTTTGGTGGTACAGTAAACCACTCATTCTCGGGTTTAGCAGTGTGTGCTGACTACGAGACCTCTGTGTCAATAGTCCAGAGGGATTATGGAGGTGTTAATCTGTCTGGTGACAGCTCTTAACCTTCCTTGACCTGTCACTGGTGACAGGTGCGTGCTGTGTGCGTGAGTACTCTCCTATTTGTGCTTGCCGGGGTTGAGCTCTGGCTCTTTGGTCCCGCCTCTCAACCGTCAATCAACAGGTGTACAGATTTCTGAGCCTATTGGGCTCTATCATATCTACACTTGAAACTGTGTATGGAGTCAGCCTCCACCACATCACTTCCTAATGCATTCCATTTGTCAACCACTCTGACACTAAAAAAGTTCTTTCTAATATCTCTGTGGCTCATTTGGGCACTCAGTTTCCACCTGTGTCCCCTAGTGCGTGTGCCTCTTGTGTTAAATAGCCTGTCTTTATCTACCCTGTCGATTACCTTGAGAATCTTGAATTTGGTGATCATGTCCCCCACTAACTCTTCTGTCTTCCAATGTAGTGAGGTTTAATTCCCGTAGTCTCTCCTCGTAGCTCATACCTCTCAGCTCAGCTCGGAACCTTTTCCAGTTTAGTCTTATCCTTGAGTCGATATGGACTCCATGCTGGGGCTACATACTTCAGGATTGGTCTGAAATAGGTGGTATACAAAGTTCTGAATTATTCCTTACCCAAGTTTCTAAATGCCGTTCTTATGTTGGCCAACCTAGCACATGCCGCTGATGTTATCCTCTTGATATGGGCTGCAGGAGACAGGTCTGGCGTGATATCAACTCCCAAGTCTTTTTCTCTCTCTGACACCTGAAGAATTTCATCTCCCAGATGATACCTTGTATCTGGCCTCCTGCTCCCTACACCTATCTTCATTACATTACATTTGCTTGGGTTAAACTCTAACAACCATTTGTTCGACCATTCTTTTAGTTTGTTTAGGTCTTCTTGAAGCCTCTAGCAGTCCTCCTCTGTCTCAGTCCTTCTCATAATTTTGGCATCGTCAGCAAACATTGAGAGGAATGAGTCTATACCCTCCCAGAGATCATTTATATATATTAGAAACAGGATAGGACCGAGTACAGAGCCCTGTGGGACTCCACTGGTGACTTCACGCCAATCGGAGGTCTCACCCCTCACCGTAACTCCCTGCTTCCTATTGCTTAGGTACTCCCTTATCCACTGGAGCACCTTACCAGCTACACCTGCCTGTCTCTCCAGCTTATGTACCAGCCTCTTATGCGGTACTGTGTCAAAGGCTTTCCGACAATCCAAGAAAATGCAGTCCGCCCAGCCCTCTCTTTCTTGCTTAATCTGTGTTACCTGGTCATAGAATTCTATTAAGCCAGTCAGGCAAGATTTACCCTCCCTGAACCCATGTTGTTGATTTGTCACGAAGTCCCTTCCCTCCAGATGTGCTACCAGGCTTTTTCTCACGATCTTCTCCATCACCTTGCATGGTATACAAGTTAAGGACACTGGCCTGTAGTTCAGTGCCTCTTGCCTGTCGCCCTTTTTGTATACTAGGACCACATTCGCCGTCTTCCATATTTCTGGTAGGTCTCCCGTCTCCAGTGACCTACTATACACTATGGAGAGTGGCAAGCAAAGTGATTCTGCACACTCTTTCAGTACCCATGGCGAGATCCCGTCTGGACCAACAGCCTTTCTAACATCCAGGTCCAGCAGGTGTCTCTTGACCTCCTCTTTCGTAATTTCAAACTCTTCCAAGGCCGCCTGGTTTACTTCCCTTTTTCCTAGCACAGTGACCTCACCTTGTTCTGTTGTGAAGACCTCTTGGAACCTCTTGCTGAGTTCATCACACACCTCTTTGTCATTCTCTGTATACCTGTCCTCGCCTGTTCTAAGTTTCACTACCTGTTCTTTCACTGTTGTTTTCCTTCTGATGTGACTGTGGAGTAGCTTTGGTTCGGTCTTGGCTTTGTTTGCTATATCATTTTCATAACTTTTCTCTGCTTCTCTTCTCACCCTGACATACTCATTCCTGGTTCTCTGGTATCTCTCTCTGCTTTCTGGTGTTCTGTTATTCCGGAAGTTCCTCCATGCCCTTTTGTTCAGAACCTTTGCTTCCATACATGCCCTATTATACCATGGATTCTTCTTTTGCTTCTCGGATTTTTCCTTTTGGGCCGGGATGTATCTGCTTACTGCCTCCTGACACTTTTGGGTGACATAGTCCATCATATCTTGTACAGACTTAGCTCTGAGGTCTGTGTCCCAAGGTATTTCCCTTAGGAAGCTTCTCATCTCCTCATAATTTCCCTTTCGGTATGCCAGCCTTTTGTTTCCTAGTTCTTTTTTGGGGGGGATAATTCCTAGCTCTACCAGGTACTCAAAGTTCAATACACTGTGATAACTCATTCCCAAGGGCGCTTCCATCTTGACTTCCCTTATATCCCACTCATTTAGGGTAAATATCAGATCAAGCATTGCTGGTTCATCCTCTCCTCTCATTCTTGTTGGATCCTTGATGTGCTGGTTTAGAAAGTTTCTTGTTGCCACGTCCAGCAGCTTAGCTCTCCATGTTTCTGGTCCTCCATGCGGGACTCTGTTCTCCCAATCTATCTTCCCATGGTTGAAGTCTCCCATGATTAGTAGTCCAGATCCATTCCTGCTAGCAACAGAAGCTGCTCTCTCCATTATGTTAATGGTGGCCATATTGTTTCTATCATATTCCTGTCTGGGTCTTCTGTCATTTGGTGGCAGATTATATATGACTACGACTATAATTTTTTTCCCTCCAGTTGTTATTGTTCCTATTATGTAGTCACTGAAACCTTCACATCCCTGAACAACCAACTCCTCGAAATTCCAGCCTTTTCTTACCTGCAGAGCTACGTGTGTGTGTGTGTGCGTGTGTGTGTGTGTGTGTGTTTACTAGTTGTGTTTTTGCGGGGGTTGAGCTTTGCTCTTTCGGCCCGCCTCTCAACTGTCAATCAACTGTTTACTAACTAACTACTAACTTACTAACTACTTTTTTTTTTTTTTTTTTTCCTACACCACACACACACACACACACACACACCAGGAAGCAGCCCGTGACAGCTGACTAACACCCAGGTACCTATTTACTGCTAGGTAACAGGGGCACTTAGGGTGAAAGAAACTTTGCCCTTTTGTTTCTGCCTCGTGCGGGAATCGAACCCGCGCCACAGAATTACGAGTCCTGCGCGCTATCCACCAGGCTACGAGGACCCCCTGACCCCCCCTGTGTGTGTGTGTGTGTGTGTTTACTAGCACTTTCGCGCTATCTGGACGCGCCGGCGCGTCCGGTTTCGTCTAACGTAAACGCATAGTGGACATAAAGTTATGTCTTCTTTTAAAATATTTGTATAAAATTCAATTTTAATCCGATTTCATTGGGGTTTGTTTCAAACGACGCGCCATGAAGTTCTCTTTCTCACCACTAGGCCGCCTGGCGCGTCGGCCTACCCGGTCACGTGACGGGCCCATTGTTTTCGTGTCACGTGTCGTGAGTCGATCACGCTCCCCTCGCGCGCCAAACTCGAGCATTTTTACCCGTTTCCGGGTGGATTATACCCAATTACTTCATCAAAAATGGATCAAGGTCAAGGCCCAAGCACTTCTACGCCCAAGGAAGCCTCCAGGTCATCGAGAGTGGACAAAATAACCCAAATTTTTAAGAAGTGGAGCGGAGTGAAGCTCACACCAACGAAAATTCCAGGCCTTGTGGAGGATTTATCAGAAGCTGAAGGTGATGTAGAGGTATTGGAGGAAGATTTTGGAACCCACAACGATTATAGTGTACCTAGAGCTAGAGGGAATGATACGGCAACGAGTGATGAGGAGACTGAGGCCCTCACCGAGGAAGAGGAGGCACCGCGACCCCCTCCTCCTCCTCCATCTCGGCGCACACGTGGTGCATCTAGGCTACCTAGAAAAGTAGCTACCAGACATGTTACTCGTCGTAGGAACACACGACAAATTGCGCCAAGTGATTCTGAAAGTATAAGTGATGAGGAAAGTGATGAGGATTCATTCGAGCCTGCTGAAAGGCGTACACGTACAGTACGTACTCGGCAGGCTGGGGCTGGTGAGGGCTGGAGTCGTAGCAATACTTCTCCAGTTGTTGATGATTTTACTGGAAATCCTGGACTGAAAATTCCCAAGCCTACTAGTGCACTGGCTTATATTCAATTGTTCATCACGCGTGCCCTCCTTGAGTTCTTTACCGTTGAAACAAATTTGTACGCCTCGCAGTTATTCCAGATGGCCAATGAAAATGTATCAGATATTTGGACCCCAGTGAAGGTGAGTGAAATGGCGCGATTCCTAGGACTGTTCATATTGATGGGCATAATTAGGCTCCCAACTATGAGGATGTATTGGCAAACATCAAAGCCATGGCATGCTCGTTTCTTCAGCTTGTTCATGCCGTCCAGACGATTCCAGCATATAAACCAGTTTTTCCACACATTCAATACCAATGCAGTGCCCGTGAACAATCGTGATAAGTTGATAAAAGTGAGACCAGTGATGGATTACTTAAAAGAGAAATTTGCTCAAGTTTACATCCCCAAGAAAGAGTTGTGTTTGGATGAGGGTACAATGGCATGGCGAGGCCGACTATCCTTCAAAGTGTACAATCCAAACAAACCAGACAAGTATGGTGTGAAACTTTATATGCTTGCTGAATCTGTCTCTGGGTACATATATGACTTTGACGTATACTCAGGTATTGGTAAGACGATAGTGGATACAGTAACGGGGTTGATGCAGCCTTTAGTGAACCAGGGTTACCATTTGTACATGGATAATTACTACAACTCGGTTACCCTAACAGAAACATTGAGAGAACTTGGGGTGTACACATGTGGCACAATTAGAATGCTACGGGGTGCCCCAAAGGTATTGCAAGCTCTAGCCAAGGGTAAACTTCCACTGGATACCACAGTATACCGCCGCAAAGATAATACCTTCATTCTCCTGTGGAAAGACAAGCGAGTGGTTTCAATCATTACCAACATCCACAATGCAGACACTCAGCGAGTTCAGCGAAGGAAGCGAATTCGCAACCGAGACGGAACAAGTGGAATACAACAGGTAACAGTGAACAAACCGACTGCAATTTGCGAGTACAATAAGTTCATGAAAGGTGTGGACCACTTCGATCAAATGGTTAAATATTACCATTTTACCAGGAAAACTCACAAGTGGACCAAAAAGATTACCTTTTATTTCCTGCAAATGGCATTGCATAATGCCTATGTTTTGTACAAATACAACACAACTGATCGAAAAAAGCTAACATTGCTACAATTCCACGAAGTGGCAATCTGGGCCCTATTGCACTGGGACACAGAGGAGTGGACTAAAACATCATCATCATCTCAACACTTGCGGCACGCTCCAGATATAAATGATGACACACCTCCTGCCAATGCTGATGCCATGCCAACTCCCGGACCATCTGGTGTGAGGCGGCCTTTGTTCACTACACCACCTCAAGATGAAGCAGACAACGAATCTGAACCCGACATGTCTGCCACACTGCCAGTTGACGAAACTGTTTTGTCAGATGAATCTGACTCTCCTGCAACTCCTGTTACACCTCCAGCGAGAGGACCTGGCCGCCCTATTGTTGATTCAGAAAATCGCATGAACTACAAACTGAAACATGAAATTTACAGACTGCCCAAACGTCTCAAGTGTCATGCATGCGCACGGTCCGGTAAAAGGAAGGACACGAACTATGGATGCAAGACCTGTGGTGTTGCACTCTGTGTTGTTCCCTGCTACACCAATTACCACCGGAAACAGGTGTATTGGGTGGTGAAGAAGTAACCACCCGCAACAGCTTCACTCCACCTACAAACCATCTGTTGAGCAACTTCAGGAATGAAGAACCTGAAGAAGGTGGAGTGAAGAACAAATGCTCAACTTACTGTTCCACAACCAGCCTTCCCTTGGTAAGTACACCTATTTGGTCCAAGTTTGTGTAGTATAATTTAGCTCATAGAACATTCTATTGCGAAAACATTGCCACAAAAATGAATGACATACATACAATAATAATATCAGAACAGTGAAATAAGTATAAACTTTCAAAGCAACGTTTCGCGCGTGTGTCGTCCGGTCACTGTTACCAGGTAACAGTGCGCCCACTTCCCACACTCTTGCGGGTGGGCCAGGACCATTATTCTACGATTATATTCATATCACCGTGTTGGGAATTTTATTGGGAGTCCATTGATACCAAAATTAAGGCTGTAGGACAATTGTAGAGATGATAATAATCCCAAGAGTAAAACCATTTTGTTGCTGTTGAGCACTCACGGCGACTCATCTTCGTAGTTATTTATTTCATGCTGGTATCTCTATAGATTTCGTGATTTTTTTTACTGATGTTCTTCTAGAGAATGTTATTGCGAACACGTTGGTACCAAAATGAAATACGTAGCATGAAAACTAAGGTCAGAAAAGTAAAAAGAGTATACACATTTTTGTTTTTACCCTTAAGCGATAAAAACGCCGCACACACATACGGTTGGCTGAGTGACCTTCGCCGAGAGCGCGAAAGTGCTAGTTGTGTTTTTGCGGGGGTTGATTGAGCTTTGCTCTTTCGGCCCGCCTCTCAACTGTCAATCAACTGTTTACTAACTATTTTTTTTTATTTTTTTTCCCACACCACACACACACACCCCAGGAAGCAGCCCGTGACAGCTGACTAACTCCCAGGTACCTATTTACTGCTAGGTAACAGGGGCACTTAGGGTGAAAGAAACTTTGCCCATTTGTTTCTGCCTCGTGCGGGAATCGAACCCGCGCCACAGAATTACGAGTCCTGCGCGCTATCCACCAGGCTACGAGGCCCCTGTGTGTGTGTGTGTGTGTGTGTGTGTGTGTGTGTGTGTGTGTGTGTGTACAAGTGAATTATAACACATTGAGAGTTAGGCTGTTAATAATGTCTAAGTGTTGTTATTGAATGGAGTGATCAGAACATGTCTCTGTGATCCTGCGTATCTATCTCATTAGAGAGAACCAGTAAGAGTACCTGCTTGATGCCTGCTTGATGGGGTTCTGGGAGTTATTCTATTCTTCTATTCTATTTGACTTGTGAGAGTTTGGTCCACCAGGTTCTTGCTTGGAGCGGCCCGCAGGCCCACATACCCACCACAGCCCGGTTGGTCCGGCACTCCTTGGAGAAAAGTCATTGATTGTAGATTGTTACTCATAGGATTATTTTGTCCATATGACAAGTATTTTTCTCATGTGTGAGTTGTGTTGTTATAGAGTGATACGCTTGTTAGAGGCTGTCTAGTGACAAGAGATAATTAATCGTTTACATTAATTATTTAAAGCCATCTAACGTATTTACTGAAGTCAGTAATGTAATTAGTAAAGTCATTATTGTCATTGATTGCTAACTGTCAGTTTGACAGTGTATTGATTGTTTCATATGTTGTGATAAACGATAATTTAACGTGTTGAAGTGATTGGTGATTGTCAGTGTGACAGTGTATTAGTGTAACTCTTTGACTGACAACTGTGGGGTAGTGTGTTAGTAACGTCAATTAATTGGGTAATTAATTGTTAATTATCTTTAATTGCTGTCCAAGTGACATTGGCTAAAGTAACGTAGTTACTTGTGGGTGTGTTATTGTGGTGATGGTCCTTGTTACATTGTTGTGTTACAGCTCATGTGTTCATGTTATGTGTTGGTGTTGCTTTGACAAGAGTGTGTACCAAGTGTTTCAGGTTAGTTAGTGTTTGTTGATAACCTGTCCCGTGGGTGGAGGCCTTGTGTACACCTGCCAGGTGGTCGGTCAAGGAGACCTACTGCAATAAGTGGTGCTTGACAGCCTTAAGGTGACACTTGAATTAACGTAAAGTGTGGGGCTGTTTATTAGATCATAAGTATGTTGAATAAATTGTTATTTTGTTTACACGTTCCATTATGTCATGCCTCGTGCTACAGTACCGCCGCGCTCCATACATCCATACATTACCTTACTTACCAATTGTCCTGAAGAGGCACTTGAGCTGGTTCTGGTTCCTGCCCCTAACACTGAATATTATATTCGGCGTGGGGACCCGTTCCCTACCTGCTTTATTTGCTGTAAGTGAGGTGGAGAGAACACGACCCAGTGAGAGAGGGTCTTGTGGTGCATTGTGGAGGGGAAGACCGCCTCCTCCTGGGGCCAGATTCACGAAGTTACACAAGTACTTACGAACCTGTACATCTTTTCTCAATCATTGGCGGCTTTGTTTACAATTATTAAACAGTTAATGTGCTCCGAAACACCAGGAAGCTGTTTATAACAATAACAACAGTTGATTGGGAACTTTTCATGCATGTAAACTGTTTAATATATGTAACCATAGCCGTTAAAGATTGAAGAAATATGTATACGTTCGTAAGTACTTGCGTAACTGCTTCGTGAATCTGGCCCCTGTACTGCTGGATCTTTGACGTTTGCTCTCGCCTCTGCCTCCCCTGGGGGAGTGCTCATTCCACACCTGGCCTCCCTGCATGGAGCCTGGGCGTGAGCTCTCAGTCAACCCGGAAGTAGAGTCCCCCATCTGGCTTAACAACCAGGGGCCAAGGCACTTAACAATTAAAGTAATGTCCCATAGCCAGATGTAGACCATAGTGTAGCATCGGGAGTCCACCGTGGGTTTGCTCTGTAAAGTAACATAAGCTCTGTGTACAGTGTACTCTCACATCTACCCCAACGTCCGGCTCTGTAAAGTAACATAAGCTCTGTGTACAGTGTACTCTCTCATCTACCCCAACGTCCGACTCTGTAAAGTAAATTTCCCTCTTGCCAGATGTATAATCTCACATATAGCAACATTAATTTCATAATATTTACATATGATCACAAATTACTGACCGAGAAAAATATTGAAGTAATTTACTTAATCTATCTAGAGTGGCCAATCATCTTGGGCAACGAATTTACCAACCTGTTGGAAGCGGCCAATCTCACCAGACCTTGTTGGAGCGGCCAATCATCTCAGGCAGGTAGTGGCTCTTTGCTGATAAGGTACAGCCGTCGACGTGCCCGATTATGTAGTGATCATTATGGTAACGAATGGTGATTGGTTCCCGTGAATCCCAGGACAATGACTTGGGAACCCCGTCATCATGACCCTGGGAGTTCACTCCCACGGTGGCTGGCTCGGGTTTATGACAATTACCTCCAGTTATTACCGCCAGTAATTAGGCCAATTATATGGTGGTAGAGGCAAGCCAACTGTGTCTAAGGCAAACTACGACTGAGGTCGTCCACACGACTAGTCCACGACCACATAACATCGACTAGTCCACGACCACATAACATGACTAGTCCACGACCACATAACATGACTAGTCCACGACCACATAACACGACTAGTCCACGACCACATAACACGACTAGTCCACGAACACATAACATGACTAGTCCACGACCACATAACACGACTAGTCCACGACCACATAACATGACTAGTCCACGACCACATAACACGACTAGTCCACGAACACATAACATGACTAGTCCACGACCACATAACACGACTAGTCCACGACCACATAACATGACTAGTCCACGAACACATAACACGACTAGTCCACGACCACATAACATTGGGCGGGTCCTCCCACAGACCATGGGAGTCCCCTCCAGGGGTCACGTGGGATGGGCCGCCCCTCTACCCTCCAGGGGTCACGTGGGATGGGCCACCCCTCTACCCCCCAGGGGTCACGTGGGATGGGCCGCCCCTCTACCCCCCAGGGGTCACGTGGGATGGGCCGCCCCTCTACCCCCCAGGGGTCACGTGGGATGGGCCGCCCCTCTTCCCCCCCCCCTGGGGTCACGTGGGATGGGCCGCCCCTCTACCCCCCAGGGGTCACGTGGGATGGGCCGCCCCTCTTCCCCCCCCAGGGGTCACGTGGGATGGGCTGCCCCTCTCCTCCCCCCTCCAGGGGTCACGTGGGATGGGCCGCCCCTCTCTCCCCCAGGGGTCATGTGGGATGGGCCGCCCCTCTCCCACCCAGGGGTCACGTGGGATGGGCCGCCTTTCTCCTCCCCCCCCAGGGGTCACGTGGATGGGCCGCCACTCCCCCCCTAGGGGTCACGTGGGAGGGGCCGCCCTCTCCCCCCCCAGGGATCACGTGGGATGGGCCGCCCCTCTCCCCCCAGGGGTCACGTGGGATGGGCCGCCCCTCTCCCACCCCAGGGGTCACGTGGGATGGGCCGCCCCTCTCCCCCCCAGGGGTCACGTGGGATGGGCCGCCCCTCTCCCCCCCCAGGGGTCACGTGGGATGGGCCGCCCCTCAACCCCCCCAGGGTCACGTGGGATGGGCCGCCCTTCTCCTCCCCCCCCAGGGGTCACGTGGATGGGCCGCCCCCCCCCTAGTGGTCACGTGGGAGGGGCCGCCCTCTCCCTCCCCCCAGGGATCACGTGGGATGGGCCGCCCCTCTCCCCCCAGGGGTCACGTGGGATGGGCCGCCCCTCTCCCCCCCAGGGGTCACGTGGGATGGGCCGCCCCTCTCCCCCCCCCAGGGGTCACGTGGGATGGGCCGCCCCTCTCCCCCCCCAGGGGTCACGTGGGATGGGCCGCCCCTCCCCCCCTAGGGATCACGTGGGATGGGCCGCCCCTCTCCTCCAAGGGGTCACGTGGGATGGGCCGCCCCTCTCCCCCCCCAGGGGTCACGTGGGATGGGCCGCCCCTCTCCCCCCCCCCAGGGGTCACGTGGGATGGGCCGCCCCTCTCCCCCAAAAGGGGTCACGTGGGGTGGGCCGCCCCTCTCCCCCAAAAGGGGTCACGTGGGATGGGCCGACCCTCTCCCCCCTGGAGTGACCCTGGAGTGGCCTCGTAGCCTGGTGGATAGCGCGCAGGACTCGTGATTCTGTGGCGCGGGTTCGATTCCCGCACGAGGCAGAAACAAATGGGCAAAGTTTCTTTCACCCTGAATGCCCCTGTTACCTAGCAGTAAATAGGTACCTGGGAGTTATTCAGCTGTCACGGGCTGCTTCCTGGGGATGGAGGCCTGGTCGAGGACCGGGTGTTGGAAATTTCCAACACTAAATACAACACTGTTGTATTCTCATTAATTCTTACTAATTCTACTTATCATTGTAGTGATTAAAATTAACCAAGCGTAGAGTTCACATGTGCTAATGATTACATCTGTACAATAAGGCTAGAATTCTTACATCACCAGACGCCAGTATTGCATCAGATTCCATTGTAATAAACACAATTATATCCAGTGTGTCTGAGAATTGAATTTGATTCTCTATAAACAAAGGTGTTCTGTGTGATAATTAATTACAGATAAACTGATCCCCAACTAAAGCCAAATAGAGCGTTTATAGTTATAACTGTTATCTGGTAATAAATTTAACGTCACGCGTGAATGCTCAGGAGAGACTTTAATTCATCTCCATTGCTCGTTTCCCATCGTAAACCGGGCAAATAATAATATTTAACTCCTCTGAATAATAAACCCGTCCTTATCCGAGCATTTCAATCACAACTGCGAGAAATGATAATATCCGTAATAAATAATTTGTGTAGCAAACGCGGGACGCGGAGCGGGAAGGGGAGACGCCATTACCCCAGCCACCAGGGTAGACGCCATCAAGAGCTCCAGAAGAAAGTCGCCACTGTGAGGTGTGAAGAACCTTTGCAGACATTAACTTTGCTGGTGTCAGTGTCACTTTACATAACAAGTTGAATTGTTAAGAGATTTAATTTGACATTCGGCCAGAACCTGTTAAATTTGGTTCTATGTAATACCACGTGACCGGCCAGTGAAGCGCGTCAGTATCTAGGATAGGCTGGACACCACGTGTTCTTTATTAAGAAGCCGGAGCCTAGGACGCGAACTTCGGCAAGCCTTAACTTACACAGTGCCCATATTAGCTAAGTACCTTTATCCTTATTTGATGCATCATCTAGGGGGTGGGTTTATAGCTGGGTAGCTTGTCGTGACGCCGTGCGACAATAACAAATTACAGGTCATTATTTACTCTTATTATTAATCTCATATTCTTGAACATAGATATCTAGCAGCTTAATCTGTTGCTACTGAATACCATTTGATTTACAGCGTGTGTGAAGAATTCTCCGAGCTGTCATTTCCCATGTTAATCAACTCCCAGTGTTCCATGACGAGTCCAGGAGAATCAGAGGATGAGTCGTAACTAACTTCTCGGAAATCGTCTTCAAGCTAAGACTCCTTTCGTATTCTTTTGATTTCTATTATCTGTATTCCTTTACATGCAGAACCCTGTTTCATTGGATTGACATGTGTTTATTATAATTATTAATTTTTATGTTCTTGATCTATGTTCTCATTGATGATAAAGATAATGACTCTATAAATATTCATAGGATTAGATTATTATACATTGGACTGGTGAACGAACCACACTAGTTCTTGGACGTATTGAGTTCCAGTAATAACCCCCCAATGTAGGTGTTTGAGGCTTTGATTCAGTTAATTATGCAGCCCATTAATTATATAAGTGATCATATTCTCTAGTATTTTATCCATAGTTACTGGTTCATCTAGGAATTTTCAAATGATCATATTTTCTTAGTTTCCCTCTTTACTATAAAAGCGGGTGGTCCTTCGTAATTGATTTTCATTACATTAATATTTAAATAAATAGAGTCAAGCCCCAAATGTCCCACATTATGGTCCTTCGAACCGGATAAACAAATTATAATTATAAACACTAATTATTAATAACTAATCCTTGTGTGATGTAATCAAGACTAACCCTTTTAATTGTGTCTACCAACAGCGTAAACCATAAGTTAGTCTTAAGTCAAACCAATTCATTACTACTTATACCTTATGTATAAGGTAGCACTCGTGGGACGCAGTTTATTGCCCACAACACTTAGGCCTACACTTCATACTGAAGTAAGAATCTTTAGGTCACCAGGAGCAACAGCTCATAACTTTATATTAATCACTAACACCAATTATGTGTTAACCATTTAGGCTATACAAATGTTTCAATATATGGCTGTCAGCAGACTGTCCATTATAGCCTGAATCCATGTTATAGTTACTGATTCACTCAAGTCAGTGGATCATTAACATTTAGGGATCCAGTATACTAATATAAATTACTGATCTCATACTAGTTAATCATTACTAACCCTGATAACCTTTTATTCTACCATTAGGAGTACATTCAGGAGTTAGAAAATATTTACGGCAGTAGAATACTTGCCAAACACAATTAATTCTCTAGTGTCCATTTAATTTCTTATACACATAATTATACCAGTGTATATATTATATAAAACCCAAAAAAAACAAAAACACAGCACAATTATTTACACATTATTGCACCACAATATAATCTTTGCCAACCTTTATTAGGTAGCAATTTAGGCTGTGATTGTGTTGAATTTGGCACAAGCATAGACTAAATAAGTTGTAGTTTCTTAAGTAGAAATTCTCACGACTAGGCTTGAGCTAGTTAGTGACACATATATTATTCTTTTGTGCTGACCCTATCAAGGGTGGGATTAACCATTTATTGTGTAATTATATTTTATTGCATATTTCTATGTATGTCTTTGAGTGTTACTGTAAGTCCACTACCCATCCGAAGCTGATTTAGAAGAGCTAAGCTGAGGAACACCTGTAGTGACACCAAGGTACCACTCAAATCTTAGTTGCTTATTATTAGGTAGGTAGCTAACCTCTAAATGAGGTAAATTACAGCCAGCTTCAAGAAATATCAGGCTGTCAATAATTATACCTGCTCTACATCAAGGAGCAGACACCATAGCTATACAAATAGCTACATAAGCCCTATCAGGCTCAATTTACCACAAGAATGAATCCTCTATAAAGGAATGCAAGATTCTTGACACCTCTTCAAATTCAGCTAGGAAAACTGCTTATCAGATGTGGCAACTGTGTAGAAACTGACCCAGATTACGTCTACAGACTAGCAAGTTCCATAAGGAACGCTAACCAAAAATATGATTATATAAAGACTGTAATCGAGTCCCACAGGAATTTACTCCAGGTCGGTCATACTGTCTCAGACCACTTACGTCTGACAGAATCTGATCTTGATAACTATGAACGTAGCGTTCAAACCAGGTTAGACCGATATAAGGAGGTGCTTGCGAGACAAGATATTCCCGAGTGGATAGAACAGATCATTAATAGACCTGCACCCGAGTCAACACTCAGCTCAGATGAAATACTTGAGCTACCTCAAGATGAGGAGAATCCTCTAATCAATACTGATCACTACACAGGTTCCACAACTGAAGTTCAACCTTCATTTTCTAACCTCTCATCTAATACAACTTCACGTGATGATTTGTTTACAGAGTCTGACCAATTTTCAGACCACTCTTATCCATGTTCCCTGGATTCTATAAGTTCAATACATGAAGCTACTGAATTAACTAGCTTATCACAAGAACCCAGAGAAACAAGTGAAGCTGCAATAATCAGTGAATCTGAACCAGAAAATGATAAAGCTAATGCTGCAGCAGAAGTCGAAGCTGTAATCAAAGCTGAGGCTAAGCAAGAAGCCTTAAGCAACACAAGTAATGGTCACAATTGCTCACAACAGCCTTCTAAAGTAAGTGCTAACAATGAGAAGACTATTATAAACCTTGTACACCAATTATTAAATTTATCTTCACCTGAACAATTAGTTGACTCTTTACAAGCCTTTAGTTTTCAGCTTGAATCACTGATAAATTCTTTCAGTAAAGAGGTGGATCACCCAACCACTGAGTGGATGACTAATATTATCATCCAGAGAAAATTGTCTGGTGACACACTTAATAAATTATATGTATACCAGAATGGTAATACCCTGTTAATGCAGGATATATTTACAGGTTTGCGCAATATGAGCAATCATACAGCAGACCAGGCAATTAATGCTAAATCTGAATGCACCAAAACTGTACCTACATCAGTTTCCTTACCTGAAACTTCTAAAGTGACACTGTCACTAGGTAACAAAGGTGCTAATAATCAATGTAATAACAATCAGTCAAACACTGATTCATCAGTAAGGCCTAAGAACCCCCACAGGTGCTCCTAAGAGATCTAATAGTCCAAAGAGCACCCCCAATGACTCCACAGGTGCTCCTAAGAGACCTAATAGTCCAAAGAGCACTCCCAAGAGCCTGTTAATGGTTCCCCAGAGTACACCAAGTACTCACAAGAGAATAAATAACAAGCCAAAGCAAGCAGCAAAACCATCACAACCTACAGTTACTGTTTTACCTAAACCGGTAACTCCTAAACGAGTTGTAGGATGGGGAATGTGCTTGTTTTGCAATCAAAAACATTCTCTGTACAAATGTACTAATTACCCTAATAGAGACACAAGAGTCAGACGACTCAAACAGTTACACAAATGTACTAGGTGTCTCAAATCACATAATGTTAATAGCTGTGAAACCCCACTGAACACCTGCAATAGGTGTAGAAGGGGCAAGCATCATGCTGCACTGTGCAAATTAGTTAGGACAAATTATGTCAATCCTAGAATAGGACATAGAGAATCTACACCAGTACAGTGTTGCAAGGTGCGAGATGTGTACAGCGTACCTTCACAAGCATCTCAAGTGGATGCTGCTTTGCCTACTGCCCAACTTCAAGTGAAGAACAGAGGAGCCAAGATCACCACACGTGGACTATTTGACCAAGGTTCCCAGAGAACTTTCATTACTCAAAGGGCAGCAGAGGCACTTAATTTACAACCAATCAGACAGGTAAAATTAAACTTGTCAAGGTTCATGATAAATCGAGGAACCCATGAATACTCAGTAGTTCAACTGCTTGTACGACTAGGTAGTCATGCCAAGGCTGTCCAAGCCATTGTTGTAGATCAAATACCTTTAGACTTAAATATTAAAGGTCTGGGGTACACAGCCCACTTCCTGCAGGAACGTGAAATTAATTTGGCTGACAACAAGTTAACGTCTGACCGCCTTAACAATGTAGATGTACTAGTAGGAACCGACTACTATTACCAGTTCATAACTGGACATGTTAAACGATTGGGAATGAATATGCTCCAATCTGCAGGTGGCTACTTACTTACTGGTAAAGTTCTGAATGTGAACAAACCTAAGCCTGCCAACAATAATAAATTAGTCAGCAGTAAATCAATTCTCCAGCAGCAAGCTAAAAGGAGAAACACAGCTGAGTAATAAACTCAGATTGAATGTGGTGCAATTGATACTCGCCGAGATGTTTCATAGCTCTCAGTGAAAACCAATGGTCCGTACTCAAACAAGTACAAGTCACAGCGACCAAGCCATTGAATTCACTGCAGACCTATAATTATTCTCGACAAGTGGTAATTGACCACACTCAGTCTTCCTAGGTAAATTATAATGTTGGGCTAGAGAATCTAGTACTCCCTAGGAATTAATAATGTTAGGCTAGAGAATCTAGCACTCAATGCCACTGGCATTTCCTGAATTTAGTAATACTATGAAGTCATCAAGCAACTTCTGTGATTATAAATTCACTAGGACCACTGGTCCACTATACTTGCGCTTAATGGTTTGCCAAGAAAACCTTCTTAATACCATGTTTTCTGCACTAAGAGTTAGTGATAAATACTTGCATTAATTGTTTGAGTTGTTTTTCTTTCGTTTCTGCTTAATTAGTGTAGGAGCGCAGCACGAACAAACTTGCAAACTTACCAATACGTAAGTGAATTTACAGAGAACTAATAACCCGTGAAACGTTTAGGTTGGGAAAATGTTACAAATTATCTTGAATAGGATTAATCGTAGCAGTAATTTAATTTCCAGCAATCTTAGGTTTCTCTTTGTTTAATGCATTATCGTTAAACATCAGCATTGTTAATTAACATGCTTCATGAGCTTGATATAGGTCACCTTAGAACTAACGTAATAATTGAGTGCTTATTGTTCCCCATGCGCATACGAGCTCAATATTGCTCGCCATGACAATTGAACACTTTAATGTTCCCCATGCCACGAGCACTGCCCGCCATGATAATTGAATGATGCAATACTCCACCTCGTTAATTCGAGTTCAATATAACTCACCCTGTCAACACTGTTGACGAGTTCAATATAACTCACCCTGTTAACACTGTTAACGAGCTCACTGTAGCTCACCCTGTCAACACTGTTGACGAGTTCAATATAACTCACCCTGTTAACACTGTTAACGAGCTCACCCTGTCAACACTGTTGACGAGTTCAATATAACCCACTCTGTTAACCCTGTTAACGAGCTCACTGCAGCTCACCCTGTCAACACTGTTGACGAGTTTACTATAACTCACCTTATTAACATGCTTAATGAGCTCAATATAGCTCCCAATGTTAATTCGAGTACATTTTGCTCACAATTAGCTTAGTCCCTTACTTAGGTAGGTTAGAAATTCAAACCATTTATTTAGGTAGGTTTAGGGACTTTAGTTAGTGTCAACTGAGTACTAGCCTAATCTGTACTCACCATTAATTGCAGTTGACTATACTTATAGAGACTGATTTAATAAACTCAATTTCATGTAAAGGTGATTTCGTATTAACAAGTTTACAGTGTCAAGCCTATGAGCTGCCATTTAATTAGCTCATAAGTCAGAATGACTAGGCTACTAATCGCACTGTCGACTCAGAATCTTCCTTGATTTTAATGAATAAACCCTTTCAGTTCTCTAATTTTCCACTATTTTACCTAGTTAGCAAATTAGTTGTACCAACAGTCAGAATGACTATTGCACGGCAGTGCACATTAAATTCAATTTTCTCATTTGATTTTGGGGTGATCATGATGCTGCGTGATGTTATTGTCTAGTAACTCAATAGTTACAAGTCACAGCGACCCTAGACAGTGACCTTACTGTAGTGTCATAGTCTCCTTGATCTTAAATGACTAATAATACTTTACTGTATAATTATACAACAGTGTTATCAGTTCTTAGGAACTTATTCTGAGTTTGCCTACGATTCAGCAGCTACGTAATACACCATTACATGTCACTGCGACCCTAGTTGTTGAGTTTATTGTGAGCTTTAGAGAGTTCCTGATTACCGATAACTTAATCATTTAATGTTTCAATATTTAATACATGTTTCCACTAAGGGAAACTACAAGCCTATTATAGTTCTTAACTAAGAGCAGATAACTTTACACCCAATTTAAGCAACCATGATGATACTGTGGTGTGATGTCAAGTAACAAACCATTACAAGTCACTATGACCCAAGACATTCTCATCACAGTAGATTCTCAGTTGTTTGAATTGTGTGATTTAAATTCTTAATTGTTGTATAGGCTATAAGTAATTCATAATAACAGGTTCCATTTAACCTGATATCTGCAAGACTTAAGTTCTTGTATGTCCTTGACAAATACGGGACATTCGTTATATGTGTACTAACATACTAATATACTAATATTAATATCAACTTCGGGATAGGTGTCAGTACTCCATATTACACTGCGACCCTAGAATCTTCCCCCCGGAGTTATGTTGGAAATTTCCAACACTAAATACAACACTGTTGTATTCTCATTAATTCTTACTATTTCTACTAATCATTGTAGTGATTAAAATTAACCAAGCGTAGAGTTCACATGTGCTAATGATTACATCTGTACAATAAGGCTAGAATTCTTACGTCACCAGACGCCAGTATTGCGTCAGATTCCATTGTAATAAACACAGTTATATCCAGTGTGTCTGAGAATTGAATTTGATTCTCTATAAACAAAGGTGATCTGTGTGATAATTAATTACAGATAAACTGATCCCCAACTAAAGCCAAATAGAGCGTTTATAGTTATAACTGTTATCTGGTAATAAATTTAACGTCACGCGTGAATGCTCTGGAGAGACTTTAATTCATCTCCATTGCTCGTTTCCCATCGTAAACCGGGCAAATAATAATATTTAACTCCTCTGAATAATTAACCCGTCCTTATCCGAGCATTTCAATCACAACTGCGAGAAATGATAATATCCGTAATAAATAATTTGTGTAGCAAACGCGGGACGCGGAGCGGGAAGGGGAGACGCCATTACCCCAGCCACCAGGGTAGACGCCATCAAGAGCTCCAGAAGAAAGTCGCCACTGTGAGGTGTGAAGAACCTTTGCAGACATTAACTTTGCTGGTGTCAGTGTCACTTTACATAACAAGTTGAATTGTCAAGATATTTAATTTGACATTCGGCCAGAACCTGTTAAATTTGGTTCTATGTAATACCACGTGACCGGCCAGTGAAGCGCGTCAGTATCTAGGATAGGCTGGACACCACGTGTTCTTTATTAAGAAGCCGGAGCCTAGGACGCGAACTTCGGCAAGCCTTAACTTACACAGTGCCCTATTAGCTAAGTACCTTTATCCTTATTTGATGCATCATCTAGGGGGTGGGTTTATAGCTGGGTAGCTTGTCGTGACGCCGTGCGACAATAACAAATTACAGGTCATTATTTACTCTTATTATTAATCTCAATTTCTTGAACATAGATATCTAGCAGCTTAATCTGTTGCTACTGAATACCATTTGATTTACAGCGTGTGTGAAGAATTCTCCGAGCTGTCATTTCCCATGTTAATCAACTCCCAGTGTTCCATGACGAGTCCAGGAGAATCAGAGGATGAGTCGTAACTAACTTCTTGGAAATCGTCTTTAAGCTAAGACTCCTTTCGTATTCCTTTGATTTCTATATCTATTTCTATATTTCTATCTATATTCCTTTACATGCAGAACCCTGTTTCATTGGATTGACATGTGTTTATTATAATTATTAATTTTTATGTTCTTGATCTATGTTCTCATTGATGATAAAGATAATGACTATAAATATTCATAGGATTAGATTATTACATATTGGACTGGTGAACGAACCACACTAGTTCCTGGACGTATTGAGTTCCAGTAATAACCCCCCAATGTAGGTGTTTGAGGCTTTGATTCAGTTAATTATACAGCCCATTAATTATATAAGTGATCACATTCTCTAGTATTTTATCCATAGTTACTGGTTCATCTAGGAATTTTCAAATGATCATATTTTCTTAGTTTCCCTCTTTACTATAAAAGCGGGTGGTCCTTCGTAATTGATTTTCATTACATTAATATTTAAATAAATAGAGTCAAGCCCCAAATGTCCCACACCGGGCCGCGGGGACACTAAAGCCCCGAAATCATCTCAAGATAACCTCAAGATAATCCCCCAGGGGTCACGTGGGGTGAGCCGCCCCTCTCCCCCCCAGGGGTCACGTGGGATGGGCCGCCCCTCTCCCCCCCAGCGGTCACGTGGGATGGGCCGCCCCTCTCCCCCCAGGGATCACGTGGGATGGGCCGCCCCTCCCCCCCAGGGGTCACGTAGGATAGGCCGCCCCTCTCCCCCCTGGGGTCACGTGGGATGGGCCGCCCTTCTCCTCCCCCCAGGGGTCACGTGGGGTGGGCCGCCCCTCCCTCCAGGGGTCATGTGGGATGGGCCGCCCCTCCCCCCCAGGGGTCACGTGGGATGGGCCACCCCTCTCCTCCCTCCCCCCCCAGGGGTCACGTGGGGTGGGCCGCCCCTCCCCCCCAGGGGTTACGTGGGATGGGCTGCCCCTCTTCCCCCCCAGGGGTCACGCCCGACATGGACCCGGGTTTCTGCCCTGGGTAGTAATGGGCGGCAAGGTACACATTCCTGCCTGTTCGCCCCTGCTCACCCAGCAGTAATTGCGGACGTAGTTGAAGATCGATTGTCGGATCGTGTTCCAGGGAAATCAAGTATGTTAGGGATTAATTAGAGCTGAGGCAGAGAACGCTCTGATCCTGATAACATCATTCTCAAGTAATCTACTTCTCCATCTCCCACTCTACAAGACAACTCTGAAAACCACAGAGTTACAAATTGAAATTAATATTTTACATGTCTTGTAAATACTACAGACAACCAAAATATTTGTCTTATTCAAAACATGTCACCAAACATCTCTTAAATTACAAAAATTCAACACATATTAATGTCATAACCCTTTTGGAAATAGGGTGGAGGTAGGCGCAGCATCCACCGTGGGGAGAGAGAGGCATCACACTCAGTCATCTCCCGCTCCACCGTTCTCAGTGATCATGACACATGGTAATGTACTTAACCTGTGGAGGGGGGGGGGGGACCTGGGGACCCGCCTGTGGTCAGGTCTGCGTGTTTAATCATCAAAATACCTATTGTGTTTAATTACTCCCCTGGGACTGTGAGGGACACACAGTCCCAGGGGAGTGACATCACATTCCTCCTGATGTGACTGTGTAGTAGCTTTGGTTCGGTCTTGGCTTTATTAGCTATATCATTTTCATACCTTTTCTCAGCTGCTCTTCTCACACTGACATACTCGTTCCTGGTTCTCTGGTATCTCTCTACTTTCTGGTGTTCTGTTATTACGGAACGCTTTTTTGTTCAGCTCCTTTGCTTTCATACATTCCCTAGTAAACCATGGATTCTTCTTTTGCTTCTCTGTTTTTTTCTGTCGGACCGGTACAAACCTGCTTACAGCCTCCTGACACTTTTGGCTGACATAGTCCATCATGTCTTGTACGGACTTGGTTCTGAGTTCTGTGTCCCATTGTATATCCTTAAGGAATTTTTTCATCTCCTCATAGTTTCCTTTTTGGTACGCCAGCCCATTGTTTCCCAGTTCCTTTTTTGGGGGAGATATTTCCTAGCTCAACCAGGTACTCAAAGCAAAATACACAATGATCACTCATTCCCAAGGGGGCTTCCAACTTAACTTCCCTTATATCCGACTCATTTAGGGTAAATATCAGATCAAGCAAGGCTGGTTCGTCCTCTCCTCTGATTCTTGTTAGTCCCTTG